>NC_052157.1:162810899-162869333 GCF_902713615.1 Scyliorhinus canicula
GGAACTGTCCCCCAGTGAGAGTCAGCACCTTCAGGAACTGTGTCCCAGTGAGAGTCAGCACCTTCAGGAACTGTCCCCAGTGAGAGTCAGCACCTTCAGGAACTGTGTCCCATGTGAGAGTCAGCACCTTCAGGAACTGTGTCCCAGTGAGAGTCAGCACCTTCAGGAACTGTCCCCCAGTGAGAGCCAGCACCTTCAGGAACTGTCCCCCGGTGAGAGTCAGCACCTTCAGGAACTGTGTCCCAGTGAGAGTCAGCACCTTCAGGAACTGTGTCCCAGTGAGAGTCAGCACCTTCAGGAACTGTGTCCCAGTGAGAGTCAGCACCTTCGGGAACTGTGTCCCAGTGAGAGTCAGCACCTTCAGGAACTGTGTCCCAGTGAGAGTCAGCACCTTCAGGAACGGATCCCCAGTGAGAGTCAGCACCTTCAGGAACTGTGTCCCAGTGAGAGTCAGCACCTTCAGGAACTGTGTCCCAGTGAGAGTCAGCACCTTCAGGAACTGTGTCCCAGTGAGAGTCAGCACCTTCAGGAACTGTGTCCCAGTGAGAGTCAGCACCTTCAGCAACTGTTTCCCAGTGAGAGTCAGCACCTTCAGGAACTGTCCCCCAGTGAGAGTCAGCACCTTCAGGAACTGTCCCCCAGTGAGAGTCAGCACCTTCAGGAACTGTGTCCCAGTGAGAGTCAGCACCTTCAGGAACTGTGTCCCAGTGAGAGTCAGCACCTTCAGGAGCTGTGTCCCCAGTGAGAGTCAGCACCTTCTGGAACTGTGTCCCAGTGAGAGTCAGCACCTTCAGGAACTGTCCCCCAGTGAGAGTCAGCACCTTCAGGAACTGTGTCCCAGTGAGAGTCAGCACCTTCAGGAACTGTGTCCCAGTGAGAGTCAGCACCTTCAGGAACTGTTTCCCAGTGAGAGTCAGCACCTTCAGGAACTGTGTCCCAGTGAGAGTCAGCACCTTCAGGAACTGTGTCCCAGTGAGAGTCAGCACCTTCAGGAACTGTGTCCCAGTGAGAGTCAGCACCTTCAGGAACTGTGTCCCAGTGAGAGTCAGCACCTTCAGGAACTGTGTCCCAGTGAGAGTCAGCACCTTCAGGAACTGTGTCCCAGTGAGAGTCAGCACCTTCAGGAACTGTCCCCCAGTGAGAGTCAGCACCTTCAGGAACTGTGTCCCAGTGAGAGTCAGCACCTTCAGGAACTGTGTCCCAATGAGAGTCAGCACCTTCAGGAACTGTGTCCCAGTGAGAGTCAGCACCTTCAGGAACTGTGTCCCAGGAGAGTCAGCACCTTCAGCAACTGTTTCCCAGTGAGAGTCAGCACCTTCAGGAACTGTCCCCCAGTGAGAGCCAGCACCTTCAGGAACTGTCCCCCAGTGAGAGTCAGCACCTTCAGGAACTGTGTCCCAGTGAGAGTCAGCACCTTCAGGAAGGGTGTCCCAGTGAGAGTCAGCACCTTCAGGAACTGTGTCCCAGTGAGAGTCAGCACCTTCAGGATCTGTGTCCCAGTGAGAGTCAGCACCTTCAGGAACGGTGCCCCAGTGAGAGTCAGCACCTTCAGGAACTCTGTCCCAGTGAGAGTCAGCACCTTCAGGAACTGTGTCCCAGTGAGAGTCAGCACCTTCAGGATCTGTGTCCCAGTGAGAGTCAGCACCTTCAGGAACTCTGTCCCAGTGAGAGTCAGCACCTTCAGGAACTGTCCCCAGTGAGAGTCAGCACCTTCAGGAACTGTGCCCCAGTGAGAGTCAGCACCTTCAGGAACTGTCCCCAGTGAGAGTCAGCACCTTCAGGAACTGTGCCCCAGTGAGAGTCAGCACCTTCAGGAACTGTGTCCCAGTGAGAGTCAGCACCTTCAGGAACTGTCCCCCAGTGAGAGTCAGCACCTTCAGGAACTGTCCCCCAGTGAGAGTCAGCACCTTCAGGAACTGTGTCCAGTGAGAGTCAGCACCTTCAGGAACTGTGTCCCAGTGAGAGTCAGCACCTTCAGGAACTGTGTCCCAGTGAGAGTCAGCACCTTCAGGAACTGTGTCCCAGTGAGAGTCAGCACCTTCAGGAACTGTCCCCCAGTGAGAGTCAGCACCTTCAGGAACTGTGTCCCAGTGAGAGTCAGCACCTTCAGGAACTGTCCCAGTGAGAGTCAGCACCTTCAGGAACTGTCCCCCAGTGAGAGTCAGCACCTTCAGGAACTGTCCCCCAGTGAGAGTCAGCACCTTCAGGAACTGTGTCCCAGTGAGAGTCAGCACCTTCAGGAACTGTGTCCCAGTGAGAGTCAGCACCTTCAGGAAGGGTGTCCCAGTGAGAGTCAGCACCTTCAGGAACTGTGTCCCAGTGAGAGTCAGCACCTTCAGGAACTGAGTCCCAGTGAGAGTCAGCACCTTCAGGAACGGTGTCCCAGTGAGAGTCAGCACCTTCAGGAACTGTGTCCCAGTGAGAGTCAGCACCTTCAGGAACTGTGTCCCAGTGAGAGTCAGCACCTTCAGGAACTGTGTCCCAGTGAGAGTCAGCACCTTCAGGAACTGTATCCCAGTGAGAGTCGGCATCTTCAGGAACTGTGTCCCAGTGAGAGTCAGCACCTTCAGGAACTGTGTCCCAGTGAGAGTCAGCACCTTCAGGAACTGTGTCCCAGTGAGAGTCGGCATCTTCAGGAACTGTGTCCCAGTGAGAGTCAGCACCTTCAGGAACTGTGTCCCAGTGAGAGTCAGCACCTTCAGGAACTGTCCCCCAGTGAGAGTCAGCACCTTCAGGAACTGTGTCCCAGTGAGAGTCAGCACCTTCAGGAACTGTCCCCCAGTGAAAGTCGCACCTTCAGGAACTGTGTCCCTGTGAGAGTCAGCACCTTCAGGAACTGTGTCCCAGTGAGAGTCAGCACCTTCAGGAACTGTCCCCAGTGAGAGTCAGCACCTTCAGGAACTGTCCCCCGGTGAGAGTCAGCACCTTCAGGAACTGTGTCCCAGTGAGAGTCAGCACCTTCAGGAACTGTGTCCCAGTGAGAGTCAGCACCTTCAGGAACTGTGTCCCAGTGAGAGTCAGCACCTTCAGGAACTGTGTCCCAGTGAGAGTCAGCACCTTCAGGAACTGTGTCCCAGTGAGAGTCAGCACCTTCAGGAACTGTCCCCCAGTGAGAGTCAGCACCTTCAGGAACTGTGTCCCAGTGAGAGTCAGCACCTTCAGGAACTGTGTCCCAGTGAGAGTCAGCACCTTCAGGAACTGTGTCCCAGTGAGAGTCAGCACCTTCAGGAACTGTGTCCCAGGGAGAGTCAGCACCTTCAGCAACTGTTTCCCAGTGAGAGTCAGCACCTTCAGGAACTGTCCCCCAGTGAGAGCCAGCACCTTCAGGAACTGTCCCCCAGTGAGAGTCAGCACCTTCAGGAACTGTGTCCCAGTGAGAGTCAGCACCTTCAGGAACTGTGTCCCAGTGAGAGTCAGCACCTTCAGGAGCTGTGTCCCAGTGAGAGTCAGCACCTTCTGGAACTGTGTCCCAGTGAGAGTCAGCACCTTCAGGAACTGTCCCCCAGTGAGAGTCAGCACCTTCAGGAACTGTGTCCCAGTGAGAGTCAGCACCTTCAGGAACTGTGTCCCAGTGAGAGTCAGCACCTTCAGCAACTGTTTCCCAGTGAGAGTCAGCACCTTCAGGAACTGTGTCCCAGTGAGAGTCAGCACCTTCAGGAACTGTGTCCCAGTGAGAGTCAGCACCTTCAGGAACTGACCCCCAGTGAGAGTCAGCACCTTCAGGAACTGTCCCCCAGTGAGAGTCAGCACCTTCAGGAACTGTGTCCCAGTGAGAGTCAGCACCTTCAGGAACTGTGTCCCAGTGAGAGTCAGCACCTTCAGGAACTGTGTCCCAGTGAGAGTCAGCACCTTCAGGAACTGTCCCCCAGTGAGAGTCAGCACCTTCAGGAACTGTGTCCCAGTGAGAGTCAGCACCTTCAGGAACTGTGTCCCAGTGAGAGTCAGCACCTTCAGGAACTGTCCCCCAGTGAGAGTCAGCACCTTCAGGAACTGTGCCCCAGTGAGAGTCAGCACCTTCAGGAACTGTCCCCCAGTGAGAGTCAGCACCTTCAGGAACTGTGCCCCAGTGAGAGTCAGCACCTTCAGGAACTGTGTCCCAGTGAGAGTCAGCACCTTCAGGAACTGTCCCCCAGTGAGAGTCAGCACCTTCAGGAACTGTCCCCCAGTGAGAGTCAGCACCTTCAGGAACTGTGTCCCAGTGAGAGTCAGCACCTTCAGGAACTGTGTCCCAGTGAGAGTCAGCACCTTCAGGAACTGTGTCCCAGTGAGAGTCAGCACCTTCAGGAACTGTGTCCCAGTGAGAGTCAGCACCTTCAGGAACTGTCCCCCAGTGAGAGTCAGCACCTTCAGGAACTGTCCCAGTGAGAGTCAGCACCTTCAGGAACTGTCCCCCAGTGAGAGTCAGCACCTTCAGGAACTGTCCCCCAGTGAGAGTCAGCACCTTCAGGAACTGTGTCCCAGTGAGAGTCAGCACCTTCAGGAACTGTGTCCCAGTGAGAGTCAGCACCTTCAGGAAGGGTGTCCCAGTGAGAGTCAGCACCTTCAGGAACTGTGTCCCAGTGAGAGTCAGCACCTTCAGGAACTGAGTCCCAGTGAGAGTCAGCACCTTCAGGAACGGTGTCCCAGTGAGAGTCAGCACCTTCAGGAACTGTGTCCCAGTGAGAGTCAGCACCTTCAGGAACTGTGTCCCAGTGAGAGTCAGCACCTTCAGGAACTGTGTCCCAGTGAGAGTCAGCACCTTCAGGAACTGTATCCCAGTGAGAGTCGGCATCTTCAGGAACTGTGTCCCAGTGAGAGTCAGCACCTTCAGGAACTGTGTCCCAGTGAGAGTCAGCACCTTCAGGAACTGTGTCCCAGTGAGAGTCGGCATCTTCAGGAACTGTGTCCCAGTGAGAGTCAGCACCTTCAGGAACTGTGTCCCAGTGAGAGTCAGCACCTTCAGGAACTGTCCCCCAGTGAGAGTCAGCACCTTCAGGAACTGTGTCCCAGTGAGAGTCAGCACCTTCAGGAACTGTCCCCCAGTGAAAGTCAGCACCTTCAGGAACTGTGTCCCTGTGAGAGTCAGCACCTTCAGGAACTGTGTCCCAGTGAGAGTCAGCACCTTCAGGAACTGTCCCCCAGTGAGAGTCAGCACCTTCAGGAACTGTCCCCCGGTGAGAGTCAGCACCTTCAGGAACTGTGTCCCAGTGAGAGTCAGCACCTTCAGGAACTGTGTCCCAGTGAGAGTCAGCACCTTCAGGAACTGTGTCCCAGTGAGAGTCAGCACCTTCAGGAACTGTGTCCCAGTGAGAGTCAGCACCTTCAGGAACTGTGTCCCAGTGAGAGTCAGCACCTTCAGGAACTGTCCCCCAGTGAGAGTCAGCACCTTCAGGAACTGTGTCCCAGTGAGAGTCAGCACCTTCAGGAACTGTGTCCCAATGAGAGTCAGCACCTTCAGGAACTGTGTCCCAGTGAGAGTCAGCACCTTCAGGAACTGTGTCCCAGGGAGAGTCAGCACCTTCAGCAACTGTTTCCCAGTGAGAGTCAGCACCTTCAGGAACTGTCCCCCAGTGAGAGCCAGCACCTTCAGGAACTGTCCCCCAGTGAGAGTCAGCACCTTCAGGAACTGTGTCCCAGTGAGAGTCAGCACCTTCAGGAACTGTGTCCCAGTGAGAGTCAGCACCTTCAGGAGCTGTGTCCCAGTGAGAGTCAGCACCTTCTGGAACTGTGTCCCAGTGAGAGTCAGCACCTTCAGGAACTGTCCCCCAGTGAGAGTCAGCACCTTCAGGAACTGTGTCCCAGTGAGAGTCAGCACCTTCAGGAACTGTGTCCCAGTGAGAGTCAGCACCTTCAGCAACTGTTTCCCAGTGAGAGTCAGCACCTTCAGGAACTGTGTCCCAGTGAGAGTCAGCACCTTCAGGAACTGTGTCCCAGTGAGAGTCAGCACCTTCAGGAACTGTGTCCCAGTGAGAGTCAGCACCTTCAGGAACTGTGTCCCAGTGAGAGTCAGCACCTTCAGGAACTGTGTCCCAGTGAGAGTCAGCACCTTCAGGAACTGTGTCCCAGTGAGAGTCAGCACCTTCAGGAACTGTACCCCAGTGAGAGTCAGCACCTTCAGGAACTGTGTCCCAGTGAGAGTCAGCACCTTCAGGAACTGTGTCCCAATGAGAGTCAGCACCTTCAGGAACTGTGTCCCAGTGAGAGTCAGCACCTTCAGGAACTGTGTCCCAGGGAGAGTCAGCACCTTCAGCAACTGTTTCCCAGTGAGAGTCAGCACCTTCAGGAACTGTCCCCCAGTGAGAGCCAGCACCTTCAGGAACTGTCCCCCAGTGAGAGTCAGCACCTTCAGGAACTGTGTCCCAATGAGAGTCAGCACCTTCAGGAACTGTGTCCCAGTGAGAGTCAGCACCTTCAGGAACTGTGTCCCAGTGAGAGTCAGCACCTTCAGGAACTGTGTCCCAGTGAGAGTCAGCACCTTCAGGAAGGGTGTCCCAGTGAGAGTCAGCACCTTCAGGAACTGTGTCCCAGTGAGAGTCAGCACCTTCAGGATCTGTGTCCCAGTGAGAGTCAGCACCTTCAGGAACGGTGCCCCAGTGAGAGTCAGCACCTTCAGGAACTCTGTCCCAGTGAGAGTCAGCACCTTCAGGAACTGTGTCCCAGTGAGAGTCAGCACCTTCAGGAACTGTGTCCCAGTGAGAGTCAGCACCTTCAGGAACTGTGTCCCAGTGAGAGTCAGCACCTTCAGGAACTGTCCCCCAGTGAGAGTCAGCACCTTCAGGAACTGTGCCCCAGTGAGAGTCAGCACCTTCAGGAACTGTCCCCCAGTGAGAGTCAGCACCTTCAGGAACTGTGCCCCAGTGAGAGTCAGCACCTTCAGGAACTGTGTCCCAGTGAGAGTCAGCACCTTCAGGAACTGTCCCCCAGTGAGAGTCAGCACCTTCAGGAACTGTCCCCCAGTGAGAGTCAGCACCTTCAGGAACTGTGTCCCAGTGAGAGTCAGCACCTTCAGGAACTGTGTCCCAGTGAGAGTCAGCACCTTCAGGAACTGTGTCCCAGTGAGAGTCAGCACCTTCAGGAACTGTGTCCCAGTGAGAGTCAGCACCTTCAGGAACTGTCCCCCAGTGAGAGTCAGCACCTTCAGGAACTGTCCCAGTGAGAGTCAGCACCTTCAGGAACTGTCCCCCAGTGAGAGTCAGCACCTTCAGGAACTGTCCCCCAGTGAGAGTCAGCACCTTCAGGAACTGTGTCCCAGTGAGAGTCAGCACCTTCAGGAACTGTGTCCCAGTGAGAGTCAGCACCTTCAGGAAGGGTGTCCCAGTGAGAGTCAGCACCTTCAGGAACTGTGTCCCAGTGAGAGTCAGCACCTTCAGGAACGGTGTCCCAGTGAGAGTCAGCACCTTCAGGAACTGTGTCCCAGTGAGAGTCAGCACCTTCAGGAACTGTGTCCCAGTGAGAGTCAGCACCTTCAGGAACTGTGTCCCAGTGAGAGTCAGCACCTTCAGGAACTGTGTCCCAGTGAGAGTCAGCACCTTCAGGAACTGTATCCCAGTGAGAGTCGGCATCTTCAGGAACTGTGTCCCAGTGAGAGTCAGCACCTTCAGGAACTGTGTCCCAGTGAGAGTCAGCACCTTCAGGAACTGTGTCCCAGTGAGAGTCGGCATCTTCAGGAACTGTGTCCCAGTGAGAGTCAGCACCTTCAGGAACTGTGTCCCAGTGAGAGTCAGCACCTTCAGGAACTGTCCCCCAGTGAGAGTCAGCACCTTCAGGAACTGTGTCCCAGTGAGAGTCAGCACCTTCAGGAACTGTCCCCCAGTGAGAGTCAGCACCTTCAGGAACTGTCCCCGGTGAGAGTCAGCACCTTCAGGAACTGTGTCCCAGTGAGAGTCAGCACCTTCAGGAACTGTGTCCCAGTGAGAGTCAGCACCTTCAGGAACTGTGTCCCAGTGAGAGTCAGCACCTTCAGGAACTGTGTCCCAGTGAGAGTCAGCACCTTCAGGAACTGTGTCCCAGTGAGAGTCAGCACCTTCAGGAACTGTCCCCCAGTGAGAGTCAGCACCTTCAGGAACTGTGTCCCAGTGAGAGTCAGCACCTTCAGGAACTGTGTCCCAATGAGAGTCAGCACCTTCAGGAACTGTGTCCCAGTGAGAGTCAGCACCTTCAGGAACTGTGTCCCAGGGAGAGTCAGCACCTTCAGCAACTGTTTCCCAGTGAGAGTCAGCACCTTCAGGAACTGTCCCCCAGTGAGAGCCAGCACCTTCAGGAACTGTCCCCCAGTGAGAGTCAGCACCTTCAGGAACTGTGTCCCAGTGAGAGTCAGCACCTTCAGGAACTGTGTCCCAGTGAGAGTCAGCACCTTCAGGAGCTGTGTCCCAGTGAGAGTCAGCACCTTCTGGAACTGTGTCCCAGTGAGAGTCAGCACCTTCAGGAACTGTCCCCCAGTGAGAGTCAGCACCTTCAGGAACTGTGTCCCAGTGAGAGTCAGCACCTTCAGGAACTGTGTCCCAGTGAGAGTCAGCACCTTCAGCAACTGTTTCCCAGTGAGAGTCAGCACCTTCAGGAACTGTGTCCCAGTGAGAGTCAGCACCTTCAGGAACTGTGTCCCAGTGAGAGTCAGCACCTTCAGGAACTGACCCCCAGTGAGAGTCAGCACCTTCAGGAACTGTCCCCCAGTGAGAGTCAGCACCTTCAGGAACTGTGTCCCAGTGAGAGTCAGCACCTTCAGGAACTGTGTCCCAGTGAGAGTCAGCACCTTCAGGAACTGTATCCCAGTGAGAGTCAGCACCTTCAGGAACTGTGTCCCAGTGAAAGTCAGCACCTTCAGGAACTGTATCCCAGTGAGAGTCAGCACCTTCAGGAACTGTGTCCCAGTGAGAGTCAGCACCTTCAGGAACTGTCCCCCAGTGAGAGTCAGCACCTTCAGGAACTGTATCCCAGTGAGAGTCAGCACCTTCAGGAACTGTGTCCCAGTGAGAGTCAGCACCTTTGGGAACTGTATCCCAGTGAGAGTCAGCACCTTTGGGAACTGTATCCCAGTGAGAGTCAGCACCTTCAGGAACTGTGTCCCAGTGAGAGACAGCACCTTCAGGAACTGTCCCCCAGTGAGAGTCAGCACCTTCAGGAACTCTCTCCAAGTGAGAGTCAGCACATTCAGGAACTGTGTCCCAGTGAGAGTCAGCACCTTCAGGAACTGTGTCCCAGTGAGAGACAGCACCTTCAGGAACTGTCCCCCAGTGAGAGTCAGCACCTTCAGGAACTGTGTCCCAGTGAGAGTCAGCACCTTCAGGAACTGTGTCCCAGTGAGAGTCAGCACCTTCAGGAACTGTGTCCCAGTGAGAGTCAGCACCTTCAGGAACAGTATTCCAGTGAGAGTCAGCACCTTCAGGAACTGTGTCCCAGTGAGAGTCAGCACCTTCAGGAACTGTGTCCCAGTGAGAGTCAGCGCCTTCAGGAACTGACCCCCAGTGAGAGTCAGCACCTTCAGGAACTGTGTCCCAGTGAGAGTCAGCACCTTCAGGAACTGTGTCCCAGTGAGAGTCAGCACCTTCAGGAACTGTCCCCCAGTGAGAGTCAGCACCTTCAGGAACTGTGTCCCAGTGAGAGTCAGCAACTTCAGGAACTGTCCCCCAGTGAGAGTCAGCACCTTCAGGAACTGTGTCCCAGTGAGAGTCAGCACCTTCAGGAACTGTATCCCAGTGAGAGTCAGCAACTTCAGGAACTGTGTCCCAGTGAGAGTCAGCAACTTCAGGAACTGTCCCCAGTGAGAGTCAGCACCTTCAGGACCTGTGTCCCAGTGAGAGTCAGCACCTTTGGGAACTGTATCCCAGTGAGAGTCAGCACCTTTGGGAACTGTATCCCAGTGAGAGTCAGCACTTTCAGGAACTATCTCCAAGTGAGAGTCAGCACATTCAGGAACTGTGTCCCAGTGAGAGTCAGCACCTTCAGGAACTGTGTCCCAGTGAGAGTCAGCACCTTCAGGAACTGTGTCCCAGTGAGAGTCAGCACCTTCAGGAACTGTCCCCCAGTGAGAGTCAGCACCTTCAGGAACTGTGTCCCAGTGAGAGTCAGCACCTTCAGGAACTGTATCCCAGTGAGAGTCAGCACCTTCAGGAACTGTGTCCCAGTGAGAGTCAGCACCTTCAGGAACTGTGTCCCAGTGAGAGTCAGCGCCTTCAGGAACTGACCCCCAGTGAGAGTCAGCACCTTCAGGAACTGTGTCCCAGTGAGAGTCAGCACCTTCAGGAACTGTCCCCCAGTGAGAGTCAGCACCTTCAGGAACTGTGTCCCAGTGAGAGTCAGCACCTTCAGCAACTGTTTCCCAGTGAGAGTCAGCACCTTCAGGAACTGTGTCCCAGTGAGAGTCAGCACCTTCAGGAACTGTGTCCCAGTGAGAGTTAGCACCTTCAGGAACTGTGTCCCAGTGAGAGTCAGCACCTTCAGGAACTGTGTCCCAGTGAGAGTCAGCACCTTCAGGAACTGTCCCCCAGTGAGAGTCAGCACCTTCAGGAACTGTGTCCCAGTGACAGTCAGCACCTTCAGGAACTGTGTCCCAGTGACAGTCAGCACCTTCAGGAACTGTGTCCCAGTGAGAGTCAGCACCTTCAGGAACTGTGTCCCAGTGAGAGTCAGCACCTTCAGGAACTGTGTCCCAGTGAAAGACAGCACCTTCAGGAACTGTATCCCAGTGAGAGTCAGCACCTTCAGGAACTGTGTCCCAGTGAGAGTCAGCACCTTCAGGAACTGTCCCCAGTGAGAGTCAGCACCTTCAGGACCTGTGTCCCAGTGAGAGTCAGCACCTTTGGGAACTGTATCCCAGTGAGAGTCAGCACCTTTGGGAACTGTATCCCAGTGAGAGTCAGCACTTTCAGGAACTATCTCCAAGTGAGAGTCAGCACATTCAGGAACTGTGTCCCACTGAGAGTCAGCACCTTCAGGAACTGTGTCCCAGTGAGAGTCAGCACCTTCAGGAACTGTGTCCCAGTGAGAGTCAGCACCTTCAGGAACTGTGTCCCAGTGAGAGTCAGCACCTTCAGGAACTGTGTCCCAGTGAGAGTCAGCACCTTCAGGAACTGTGTCCCAGGGAGAGTCAGCACCTTCAGGAACTGTGTCCCAGTAAAAGTCAGCACCATCAGGAACTGTGTCCCAGTGAGAGTCAGCACCTTCAGGAACTGTGTCCCAGTGAGAGTCAGCACTTTCAGGAACTGTCCCCCAGTGAGAGTCAGCACCTTCATTAACTGTGTCCCAGTGAGAGTCAGCACCTTCAGGAACGGTGCCCCAGTGAGAGTCAGCACCTTCAGGAACTGTGTCCCAGTGAGAGTCAGCACCTTCAGGAACTGTGTGCCAGTGAGAGTCAGCACCTTCAGGAACTGTGTCCCAGTGAGAGTCAGCACCTTCAGGAACTGTCCCCCAGTGAGACTCAGCATCTTCAGGAACAGTGTCCCAGTGAGAGTCAGCACCTTCAGGAACTGTGTTCCAGTGAAAGTCAGCACCTTCAGGAACTGTGTCCCAGTGAGAGTCAGCACCTTCAGGAACTGTCCCCCAGTGAGAGTCAGCACCTTCAGGAACTGTGTCCCAGTGAGAGTCAGCACCTTCAGGAACTGTGTCCCAGTGAGAGTCAGCACCATCAGTTACTGTGTCCCAGTGAGAGTCAGCACCTTCAGGAACTGTGTCCCAGTGAGAGTCAGCACTTTCAGGAACTGTCCCCCAGTGAGAGTCAGCACCTTCATTAACTGTGTCCCAGTGAGAGTCAGCACCTTCAGGAACGGTGCCCCAGTGAGAGTCAGCACCTTCAGGAACTGTTCCCCAGTGAGGGTCAGCACCTTCAGGAACTGTGTCCCAGTGAGAGTCAGCACCTTCAGGAACTGTGTCCCAGTGAGAGTCAGCACCTTCAGGAACTGTGTTCCAGTGAAAGTCAGCACCTTCAGGAACTGTGTCCCAGTGAGAGTCAGCACCTTCAGGAACTGTCCCCCAGTGAGAGTCAGCACCTTCAGGAACTGTATCCCAGTGAGAGTCAGCACCTTCAGGAACTGTCCCCCAGTGAGAGTCAGCACCTTCAGGAACTGTGTCCCAGTGAGAGTCAGCACCTTCAGGAACTGTGTCCCAGTGAGAGTCAGCACCTTCAGGAACTGTCCCCCAGTGAGAGTCAGCACCTTCAGGAACTGTGTCCCAGTGAGAGTCAGCACCTTCAGGAACTGTGTCCCAGTGAGAGTCAGCACCTTCAGGAACTGTCCCCCAGTGAGAGTCAGCACCTTCAGGAACTGTGTCCCAGTGAGAGTCAGCACCTTCAGGAACTGTGTCCCAGTGAGAGTCAGCACCTTCAGGAACTGTGTCCCAGTGAGAGTCAGCACCTTCAGGAACTGTCCCCCAGTGAGAGTCAGCACCTTCAGGAACTGTGTCCCAGTGAGAGTCAGCACCTTCAGGAACTGTGTCCCAGTGAGCGTCAGCACCTTCAGGAACTGTGTCCCAGTGAGAGTCAGCACCTTCAGGAACTGTGTCCCAGTGAGAGTCAGCACCTTCAGGAACTGTGTCCCAGTGAGAGTCAGCACCTTCAGGAACTGTGTCCCAGTGAGAGTCAGCACCTTCAGGAACTGTGTCCCAGTGAGAGTCAGCACCTTCAGGAACTGTGTTCCAGTGAGAGTCAGCAACCTCAGGAACTGTGTCCCAGTGAGAGTCAGCTCCTTCAGGAACCGTGTCCCAGTGAGAGTCAGCACCTTCAGGAACTGTGTCCCAGTGAGAGTCAGCACCTTCAGGCACTGTGTCCCAGTGAGAGTCAGCACCTTCAGGAACTGTCCCCCAGTGAGAGTCAGCACCTTCAGGAACTGTGTCCCAGTGAGAGTCAGCACCTTCAGGAACTGTGTCCCAGTGAGAGTCAGCACCTTCAGGAACTGTGTCCCAGTGAGAGTCAGCACCTTCAGGAACTGTCCCCCAGTGAGAGTCAGCACCTTCAGGAACTGTGTCCCAGTGAGAGTCAGCAACCTCAGGAACTGTGTCCCAGTGAGAGTCAGCACCTTCAGGAACTGTGTCCCAGTGAGAGTCAGCACCTTCAGGAACTGTGTCCCAGTGAGAGTCAGCACCTTCAGGAACTGTCCCCCAGTGAGAGTCAGCACCTTCAGGAACTGTCCCCCAGTGAGAGTCAGCACCTTCAGGAACTGTGTCCCAGTGAGAGTCAGCACCTTCAGGAACTGTGTCCCAGTGAGAGTCAGCACCTTCAGGAACTGTACCCCAGTGAGAGTCAGCACCTTCAGGATCTGTGTCCCAGTGAGAGTCAGCACCTTCAGGAACTGTCCCCCAGTGAGAGTCAGCACCTTCAGGAACTGTGTCCCAGTGAGAGTCAGCACCTTCAGGAACTGTACCCCAGTGAGAGTCAGCACCTTCAGGATCTGTGTCCCAGTGAGAGTCAGCACCTTCAGGAACTGTCCCCCAGTGAGAGTCAGCACCTTCAGGAACTATCCCCCAGTGCGAATCAGCACCTTCAGGAACTGTGTCCCAGTGAGAGTCAGCACCTTCAGGAACTGTACCCCAGTGAGAGTCAGCACCTTCAGGAACTGTGTCCCAGTGAGAGTCAGCACCTTCAGGAACTGTCCCCCAGTGAGAGTCAGCACCTTCAGGAACTGTGTCCCAGTGAGAGTCAGCACCTTCAGGAACTGTGTCCCAGTGAGAGTCAGCACCTTCAGGAACTGTGTCCCAGTGAGAGTCAGCACCTTCAGGAACTGTGTCCCAGTGAGAGTCAGCACCTTCAGGAACTGTACCCCAGTGAGAGTCAGCACCTTCAGGATCTGTGTCCCAGTGAGAGTCAGCACCTTCAGGAACTGTCCCCCAGTGAGAGTCAGCACCTTCAGGAACTGTGTCCCAGTGAGAGTCAGCACCTTCAGGAACTGTACCCCAGTGAGAGTCAGCACCTTCAGGATCTGTGTCCCAGTGAGAGTCAGCACCTTCAGGAACTGTCCCCCAGTGAGAGTCAGCACCTTCAGGAACTATCCCCCAGTGCGAATCAGCACCTTCAGGAACTGTGTCCCAGTGAGAGTCAGCACCTTCAGGAACTGTGTCCCAGTGAGAGTCAGCACCTTCAGGAACTGTGTCCCAGTGAGAGTCAGCACCTTCAGGAACTGTACCCCAGTGAGAGTCAGCACCTTCAGGAACTGTGTCCCAGTGAGAGTCAGCACCTTCAGGAACGTTAGCTTCTGCAAATCGAGACTTACAGGAATTTTGTGAGACGTGTAATAATACATCATTTTCTTCACAGCCAGGTGCTGAAGCAAATTGGGCAGCACGGTAGCACAGTGGTTAGCACTGTGGCTTCACACCAACCAGGGTCCCAGGTTCGATTCCCGACTTGGGTGACTGTGTGGAGTCTCCACGTTCTCCCCGTGTCTGCGTGGGTTTCCTCCGGGTGCTCCGGTTTCCTCCCACAAGTCCCGAAAGACGTTCTGTTAGGTGGATTGGACATTCTGAATTCTCCCTCAGCGTACCCGAACAGGCGCCGGAATGTGGCCACTAGGGGCTTTGCACAGTAACCTCATTGCCCTGTTAATGTAAGCCTTCTCTTGACAATAATTATAATTCTTATAATTATATATAGTTTGATAGTTTTTAATGGTATTTCTGCCCCAGTCGTGAAGCCTCTTGTCAGGCTGCAGTGTTTCCTTGTGTCCACTAGATGGTGGAAGTGCTCCATGTTTTGGTCCTGCCCCACCTGACAAAGGTTTCTGATTTGCAAGATGATTAATGCTACAGTGATCTTAGCCTCCCACGCGCCTCTCATTCTATCAATTTGTTGTTAGGGGTAGAAACATCCTAAATGATCTGTTGTCGGGCACAAGCCGATCAGACCACATTCAAGGCCAGAGAACCGGCACAGCTCCTGGATTGCTCCTGGATTAATGTTTCCACAGGTGTGCACAGCTCAGGTACATTGAGATAGATTTTCACTCTCACTCCCGCAATGAAAGGTGACAGCTTTTAAATGCACATCCCCATATTCACTGAGTGTAATTAAAGGTATTGTAGAAACGACAGCAGGATGGCTCAGTGGTTAGCATTGCTGCCTCACAGTGCCGAGGTCCCAGGTTCGATCCCGGCTCTGGGTCACTGTCTGTGCGGAGTTTGCACATTCTCCCCGTGTCTGTGTGGGTTTCACCCCCACAACCCAAAGATGTGCAGGCTCGGTGGATTGGCCACGTTAAATTGCCCCTGAGTTGCAAAAAGCTACTTGGGTACAAAGAACAAAGCAAATTTCAGCACAGGAACAGGCCCTTCGGCCCTCCCAGCCTGCGCCGATCCAGATCCTTTATCTAAACCTGTCTCCTATTTTCCAAGGTCTACTTCCCTCTGTTCCCCGCCCGTTCATATATCTGTCTAGATGTCTCTTAAATGATGCTATCGTGCCCGCCTCTACCACCTCCGCTGGCAAAGCATTCCAGGCACCCACCACCCTCTGCGTAAAAAAGTTCCACACACATCTCCCTTAAACTTTGCCCCTCTCACTTTGAAATCGTGACCCCTTGTAACTGACACCCCCACTCTTGGGAAAAGCTTGTTGCTATCCACCCTGTCCATACCTCTCATAATTTTGTATACCTCAATCAGGTCCCCCCTCAACCTCCGTCTTTCCAATGAAAACAATCCTAATCTACTCAACCTTTCTTCATAGCTAGCACCCTCCATACCAGGCAACATCCTGGTGAACCTCCTCTGCACCCTCTCTAAAGCATCCACATCCTTCTGGTAATGTGGCGACCAGAACTGCACGCAGTATTCCAAATGTGGCCGAACCAAAGTCCTATACAACTGTAACATGACCTGCCGACTCTTGTACTCAATACCCCGTCCAATGAAGGCAAGCATTCTGTATGCCTTCTTGACCACTCTATCAACCTGCGTTGCCACCTTCAGGGTACAATGGACCTGAACTCCCAGATCTCTCTGTACATCAATTTTCCCCAGGACCCTTCCATTGACCATATAGTCCGCTCTTGAATTTGATCTTCCAAAATGCATCACCTCGCATTTGCCTGGATTGAACTCCATCTGCCATTTCTCTGCCTAACTCTCCAATCTATCTATATTTTGTTGTATTCTCTGACAGTCCTCCTCGCTATCTGCAACTCCACCAATTTTTGTATCATCTGCAAACTTGCTAATCAGACCACCTATACCTTCCTCCAGATCATTTATGGAGATCACAAACAACAGTGGTCCGAGCACGGATCCCTGTGGAACACCACTAGTCACCCTTCTCCATTTTGAGACACTCCCTTCCACCACTACTCTCTGTCTCCTGTTACCCAGCCAGTTCTTTATCCATCTAGCTAGTACACCCTGAACCCCATACGACTTCACTTTTTCCATCAACCTGCCATGGGAAACCTTATCAAATGTCTTACTATAGTCCATGTATATGACATCTACAGCCCTTCCCTCATCAATTAACTTTGTCACTTCCTCAAACAATTCTATTAGGTTTGTAAGGCATGACCTTCCCTGCACAAAACCATGCTGCCTATCACTGATAAGTCTATTTTCTTCCAGATGTGAATAAATCCTATCCCTCAGTATCTTCTCCAACAGTTTGCCTACCACTGACGTCAAGCTCACAGGTCTATAATTCCCTGGATTATCCCTGCTACCCTTCTTAAACAAAGGGACAACATTAGCAATTCTCCAGTCCTCTGGGACCTCACTCGTGCTCAAGGATGCTGCAAAGATATCTGTTAAGGCCCCAGCTATTTCAACCCTCGCTTCCCTCAGTAACCTGGGATAGATCCCATCCGGTCCTGGGGACTTGTCCACCTTAATGTCTTTTAGACTATCCAAAATTTACCCCTTCCATATGACAACTTGACCGAGAGTATTTACACATCCATCCCTAGCCTCAACATCCGTCTTGTCCCTCTCCTTTGTGAATACCAATGCAAAGTACTCATTAAGAATCTCACCCATTCCCTCTGAGTCCACGCATAAATTTCCTCTTTTGTCTTTGAGTGGGCCAATCCTTTCTCTAGTTACCCTCTTGCTCCTTACATACGAATAAAAGGCTTTGGGATTTTCCTTAACCCTGTTAGCCAAAGATATTTCATGACCCCTTTTAGCCCTCTTTATTGCGCGTTTGAGATTCCTCCTACTTTCCCGATATTCCTCCAAAGCTTCATCAGTTTTGAGTTGCCTCGATCCTATGTATGCTTCCTTTTTCATCTTAGCTAGTCTCACAATTTCACCTGTCATCCATGGTTCCCTAATCTTGCCATTTCTATCTCTCATTTTCACAGGAACATGTCTGTCCTGCACTCTAATCAACCTTTCCTTAAAAGACTCCCACATTTCAAATGTGGATTTACCCTTAAACAGCTGCTCCCAATCCACATTCCCTAGCTCCTGCCGAATTTTGTTATACTCTGCCTTTCCCCAATTTAGTACTCTTCCTTTCGGACCACTCTTGTCCTTGTCCATGAGTATTCTAAAACTTACAGAATTGTGATCGCTATTCCCAAAGTAATAACCGACTGAAACATCAACCACCTGGCCGGGATCATTCCCCAATACCAGGTCCAGTATGGCCCCTTCCCGAGTTGGACTATTTACATACTGCTCTAAAAAACTCTCCTGGATGCTCCTTACAAACTCTGCTCCATCTACACCTCCAACACTACACGAATCCCTTTCAATGTTGGGGAAAATAAAATCTCCCATCACAACCACCCTGTTGCTCCGACATTTTTCTATAATCTGTCTGCATATTTGTGCCTCTACTTCATGCTCGCTTTTGGGAGGCCTGTAGTAAAGTCCCAACAATGTTACTGCACCTTTCCTATTTCTCAGCTCCACCCATATTGCCTCAGTGCTCGAATCCTCCATCGTGCCCTCCTTAATCACAGCTGTGATATCATCTCTGATGAGTAATGCAACTCCTCCACCCCTTCTACCTCCCTCTCTATCCCTCCTGAAGCATGTATACCCTGGGATATTCAGTTGCCAGTCCTGCCCTTCCCTCAACCAAGTCTCAGTAATACCAATAACATCATATTCCCAGGTACTGATCCAAGCCCTAAGTTCATCTGCCTTACCTGCTACACTTCTCGCATTAAAACAAATGCACCTCAGACCACCTGTCCCTTTGCGTTCATCAACTCTTCCCTGTCTACTCTTCCCCTTAGTCACATTGAGTTTATTATCTAGTACCTTACTGGCTTTAGTTGCTGCTTCTTTACTGACCTCTAACTTCCTAATCTGGTTCCCATCCCCCTGCCACATTAGTTTAAAACCTGCCCAACAGTGTTAGCAAAAGCACCCCCTCGGACATTGGTTCCAGTCTTGCCCAGGTGTAGACCATCCAGTTTGTAATGGTCCCACCGCCCCCAGAACCGGTTCAAATGTCCCAAAAATCTGAACCCCTCCCTCCTGCACCATCTCTCAAGCCACGTATTCATTCTGACTATTCTTGAATTTCTACTCTGACTGTCCCGTGGCACTGGTAGCAATCCTGAGATTACTACCTGTGAGGTCCTACTTTTTAACTTATCTCCTAACTCCCTAAATTCTGATTGTAGGACCTCATCCCTTTTTTTACCTATATCGTTGGTGCCTATATGCACCACGACAACTGGCTGTTCACCCTCCCCCTTTAGTATGTCCTGCAGCCGATCGGAGACATCCCTGACCCAAGCACCCGGGAGGCAACATACCATTCGGGAGTCTCGTTTTCGACCACAGAAACGCCTGTCTACTCACCTTACAATTGAATACCCTATGACTATAGCCCTGCCAGTCTTTTTCCCGCCCTTCTGTGCAGCAGAACCAGCCACGGTGCCATGAGCCTGGCTACTACTGCCTTCCCCTGGTGAGTCATCTCCCCCAACAGTATCCAAAACGGTATACCTGTTTTGGAGGGAGATGACCGCAGGGGACACCTGCACTGCCTTCCTGCTCTTTCTCTGCCTTTTGGTAACCCATTCCCTGTCTCCGTCACCAATTCTAATCTGCGGTGTGACCAATTCACCGAGCGTGCTATCCACGACCTCCTCAGCATCGCGGATGCTCCAAAGTGAGTCCATCCGCAGCTCCAGAGCCGTCATGTGGTTGAACAGGCGCTGCAGCTGGACAAACTTCCCACACATGAAGAAGTCAGGGGCATTGGCCACGTCCCTGAACTCCCACATTGAGCACGAGGAGCATAACACGGGTCTGGGATCTCCTGCCATTTTTACCCTTTACCTTAACTGACTACAAATATAATCAAATAATTAGTAAGTGAAAGGAAAAAACACTTTACTTACCAATCACAATACTCACCAACACAGGAAGAGTTAAATTTCTCCCAGCTGCTGCTAATTGGAGCACTTTCCTTACCAGCCAATCAGGTCACTGCTTTGCTGTGATGTCACCTTTCCAGGTGAGTTTTTAAAGTTTTAAAGAGGTAAACTTACCTTCCCAACGACCCCTGGCCACTGCTCTCGCCGAGAATCTGAAGTTCGCTGCTCCTTATCAACAGTCTTTTTGTTTTGGTTCGAGGAGGAGGGCGGGTGGGAGACACTACACGGGTCGTGTCTCGGGTTTAGCCGTTGCCCAAATATATCAGTTCACTCATCTTCCCAGAGTGCAGTTCGGCTGCTCCAGTTCAGTTCCTCCCACACACTGCAACTGCAAACAGCCCCCTGGTTACTGATCTCGCTGAAAAAAAGAAAGCACACTCCGCACTTCAAGAAAAAAGAACCGATGGAATCAGTTGACGCTGAGCAGCTGGGAAGAATAAAGAGAGATGGCAAATAATGCCGAGGCAAAGGGACAAGGGTTGGGCCCAGGAGTCGAGAGACCACAAGCTGCAGGATGTGCACACTGAAATGGGAAAAGAAATCTAGCTTTAACCTGAGATGTAGCGAAACAGGAAGGTGCAAAATAAAACTCTACTGGATGCTGAAGTTAACATAGTGAAAGTACAAAACAAGTTCATGATCAAACTGCAAACCTGCTCTCAGCAAATCAACTTCAAGAATTGGGAGATGCCAGTGAGAGTCAAAACCTTCAGGAACTGTGTCCCAGTTAGAGTCAGCACCTTCAGGAACTGTCCCCCAGTGAGAGTCAGCACCTTCAGGAACTGTGTCCCAGTGTGAGTCAGCACCTTCAGGAACCGTGTCCCAGTGAGAGTCAGCACCTTCAGGAACTGTGTCCCAGTGAGAGTCAGCACCTTCAGGAACTGTGTCCCAGTGAGAGTCAGCACCTTCAGGAACTGTCCCCAGTGAGAGTTAGCACCTTCAGGAACTGTGTCCCAGTGAGAGTCAGCACCTTCAGGAACTGTGTCCCAGTGAGAGTCAGCACCTTCAGGAACTGTGTCCCAGTGAGAGTCAGCACCTTCAGGAACTGTCCCCCAGTGAGAGTCAGCACCTTCAGGAACTGTCCCCCAGTGAGAGTCAGCACCTTCAGGAACTGTGTCCCAGTGAGAGTCAGCACCTTCAGGAACTGTGTCCCAGTGAGAGTCAGCACCTTCAGGAACTGTCCCCCAGTGAGAGTCAGCACCTTCAGGAACTGTCCCCGAGTGCGAGTCAGCACCTTCAGGAACTGTGTCCCAGTGAGAGTCAGCACCTTCAGGAACTGTCCCCCAGTGAGAGTCAGCACCTTCAGGAACTGTGTCCCAGTGAGAGTCAGCACCTTCAGGAACGTTAGCTTCTGCAAATCGAGACTTACAGGAATTTTGTGAGACGTGTAATAATACATCATTTTCTTCACAGCCAGGTGCTGAAGCAAATTGGGCAGCACGGTAGCACAGTGGTTAGCACTGTGGCTTCACACCAACCAGGGTCCCAGGTTCGATTCCCGACTTGGGTGACTGTGTGGAGTCTCCACGTTCTCCCCGTGTCTGCGTGGGTTTCCTCCGGGTGCTCCGGTTTCCTCCCACAAGTCCCGAAAGACGTGCTGTTAGGTGGATTGGACATTCTGAATTCTCCCTCAGCGTACCCGAACAGGCGCCGGAGTGTGGCGACCAGGGGCTTTTCACAGTAACCTCATTGCCCTGTTAATGTAAGCCTTCTCTTGACAATAAAGATTCTTATAATTATATATAGTTTGATAGTTTTTAATGGTATTTCTGCCCCAGTCGTGAAGCCTCTTGTCAGGCTGCAGTGTTTCCTTGTGTCCACTAGATGGTGGAAGTGCTCCATGTTTTGGTCCTGCCCCACCTGACAAAGGTTTCTGATTTGCAAGATGATTAATGCTACAGTGATCTTAGCCTCCCACGCGCCTCTCATTCTATCAATTTGTTGTTAGGGGTAGAAACATCCAAAATGATCTGTTGTCGGGCACAAGCCGATCAGACCACATTCAAGGCCAGAGAACCGGCACAGCTCCTGGATTGCTCCTGGATTAATGTTTCCACAGGTGTGCACAGCTCAGGTACATTGAGATAGATTTTCACCCTCACTCCCGCAATGAAAGGTGACAGCTTTTAAATGCACATCCCCATATTCACTGAGTGTAATTAAAGGTATTGTAGAAACGACAGCAGGATGGCGCAGTGGTTAGCATTGCTGCCTCACAGTGCCGAGGTCCCAGGTTCGATCCCGGCCCTGGGTCACTGTCCGTGCGGAGTTTGCACATTCTCCCCGTGTCTGTGTGGGTTCCGCCCCCACAACCCAAAGACGTGCGGGCTAGGTGGATTGGCCACGCTAAATTGCCCCTGAGTTGCAAAAAAATACTTGGGTACACTTAATTTATTTCAAGAAAAGAGAACCGATGGAATCAGTTGACGCTGAGCAGCTGGGAAGAATAAAGAGAGATGGCAAATAATGCCGAGGCAAAGGGACAAGGGTTGGGCCCAGGAGTCGAGAGACCACAAGCTGCAGGATGTGCACACTGAAATGGGAAAAGAAATCTAGCTTTAACCTGAGATGTAGCGAAACAGGAAGGTGCAAAATAAAACTCTACTGGATGCTGAAGTTAACATAGTGAAAGTACAAAACAAGTTCATGATCAAACTGCAAACCTGCTCTCAGCAAATCAACTTCAAGAATTGGGAGATGCCAGTGAGAGTCAGCACCTTCAGGAACTGTGTCCCAGTGAGAGTCAGCACTTTCAGGAACTGTGTCCCAGTGAGAGTCAGCACCTTCAGGAACTGTGCCCCAGTGAGAGTCATCACCTTCAGGAACTGTGTCCCAGTGAGAGTCAGCACCTTCAGGAACTGTGTCCCAGTGAGAGTCAGCACCTTCAGGAACTGTGTCCCAGTGAGAGTCAGCACCTTCAGGAACTGTGTCCCAGTGAGAGTCAGCACCTTCAGGAACTGTGTCCCAGTGAGAGTCATCACCTTCAGGAACTGTGTCCCAGTGAGAGTCAGCACTTTCAGGAACTGTGTCCCAGTGAGAGTCAGCACCTTCAGGAACTGTGCCCCAGTGAGAGTCAGCACCTTCAGGAACTGTGTCCCAGTGAGAGTCAGCACCTTCAGGAACTGTGTCCCAGTGAGAGTCAGCACCTTCAGGAACTGTGTCCCAGTGAGAGTCAGCACCTTCAGGCACTGTCCCCCAGTGAGAGTCAGCACCTTCAGGAACTGTGTCCCAGTGAGAGTCAGCACCTTCAGGAACTGTCCCCCAGTGAGAGTCAGCACCTTCAGGAACTGTGTCCCAGTGAGAGTCAGCACCTTCAGGAACTGTCTCCCTGTGAAAGTCAGCACCTTCAGGAACGTTAGCTTCTGCAAATCGAGACTTACAGTTAACACAGTGAGAGTCAGCACCTTCAGGAACTGTGTCCCAGTGAGAGTCAGCACCTTCAGGCACTGTCCCCCAGTGAGAGTCAGCACCTTCAGGAACTGTCCCCCAGTGAGAGTCAGCACCTTCAGGAACTGTGTCCCAGTGAGAGTCAGCACCTTCAGGAACTGTCCCCCAGTGAGAGTCAGCACCTTCAGGAACTGTGTCCCAGTGAGAGTCAGCACCTTCAGGAACTGTGTCCCAGTGAGAGTCAGCACCTTCAGGAACTGTGTCCCAGTGAGAGTCAGCACCTTCAGGAACTGTCCCCCAGTGAGAGTCAGCACCTTCAGTAACTGTGTGCCAGTGAGAGTCAGCACCTTCAGGCACTGTCCCCCAGTGAGAGTCAGCACCTTCAGGAACTGTGTCCCAGTGAGAGTCAGCACCTTCAGGAACTGTCCCCCAGTGAGAGTCAGCACCTTCAGGAACTGTGTCCCAGTGAGAGTCAGCACCTTCAGGCACTGTCCCCCAGTGAGAGTCAGCACCTTCAGGAACTGTGTCCCAGTGAGAGTCAGCACCTTCAGGAACTGTACCCCAGTGAGAGTCAGCACCTTGAGGAACTGTACCCCAGTGAGAGTCAGCACCTTCAGGAACTGTGTCCCAGTGAGAGTCAGCACCAATAACTGTGTTGAACAATTCTAAAGTTTGTTTGGAAGGGAGGAAAAGAATGAGGAAAGTGCCTGTGGCTTGTCTGAAAGATTTTCTTCGCAGCCTTTTTTCAGTAAACTGTTCACTTGCTGTTCACTCTTCAGTTACAAAGACCTCCCTGAGCATGCCGGCTCTGAAGGTAAATATACCAGATAGTATTGCATTAGTTAATCAGGACAAGGACACTAAGGACTGTGAAGTGACAGCAAGTGAGCAGCTGGCTAACCCACATCCATTTAGAAGTCCCCAGTTCCTCTCCTAGATAAAAGTTGTCAATAGCAAACAAGATGAATTAATCAGCAAACCATTCCTTTTAAAAATAAAGATGAAGGTGGATGGAGCACCACGTAGTGATTCTGCCACCATATATATTAACCACAATCAGAAAGTGCATGGGGCCAATGATGTTCCATCCTCTGATTCTAAAATTAAACAGTTAAAATCGAGACATCGCCAATTGGTCCAGTTGATGTAAATAATAACAGTCACTTATTGTCACAAGTAGGCTTTAATGAAGTTACTGTGAAAAGCCCCTAGTCGCCACATTCCGGCCCCTGTTCGGGGAGGCCGGTACGGGAATTGAACCCGTGCTGCTGGCCTTGTTCTGCATTGCAAGCCAGCTGTTTAGCCCACTGTGCTAAACCAGCCCCATGAGAGCTGTGATTACAAAAACTGTGATGAGGAGGTAAAAGGTGTCAGACAAAGAATGGGGCAGACCAAATCAACCAATTCTGAGAGGGTTGAACCCTCAGCAGCACTTGTTGCTGAAGGTAGACATGTGAAGGACAATAGAGAATGTAAACCTGGAGGGGATGAAGAGTGTTTATTGGCTAAAAATGAGCCCAATATTTCCCTTCACATTGACAATACTGCTTCTAGTATAACTGTGGAAGAAGATCCTCAAAATCTGCATGAACAATCATTGGACAATCAGAAAAGACTGACAGCAGTACACGAGAGACAGAAAGAATATAGACAGAGTTGTAGGGAAACACCAGGGGACACTCTGTTCGCTACTCAAGCTGAGGACATAAGACACCCTGAGCCAATAAAGCCGTATCCATCTTGACTAAAGCCACAGAGACTGGCTCAGTTAGAGACTGAAATACAATGCATGTTGGACATGTTGTCGAGCCATGGGAAAACGCAGTGGTCCATTTGATCATATTGGAGAAGGAAGCGATGGAACAGCCCAGTCCTTTCAACACCATAATTCACTTGTATTTATCGAGAAGTTTCAAACCCGAAATGCAAGATTATTTTGTTGGAGTTTATTAATACAACAGTTCAATGTTAAATCTTGGAATGGATAATGTGATTGTGGGTGCTTTGTCGCGGGTCTATGGGCTGATTAGTTACCAATGCAGAGAATGGGAAGGGAACTTGTATACTGAGACTGGATATATGTTTGTGTTTGATATCTTGTATACCTCATTGTGATATGTTCGTGCCTGAGGTTTCATTCCTTTCTGGGGGAGGGTACGTAAGGGTCCTTTCTGTTTGTTCCTGTTTATTCCTTATTTTCATAGAATTTGCAGTGCAGAAGGAGGCCATTCGGCCCATCGAGTCTGCACCGGCCCTTGGAAATAGCACCCTACTTAAGCCCACGCCTGCAGTCTATCCCCGTAACCCCACTTAACCTTTTTGGACACGAACGGCAATTTATCATGGCCAATCCACCTAACCTGCACATCGTTGGACTGTTCCACTACCCTCTGTGCAAAAAACTTGCCTTGTACATCTCTTCTAAACTTTTCCCCTCGTACCTTAAACCTATGCCCCCTAGTAATTGACCGCTCTACCCAGGGGAAAAGCCTCTGACTATCCACTCTGTCCATGTCCCTCATAATTTTGTAGACCTCTATCAGGTCACCCTCAACCTCCGTTGTTCCAACAAACCCGTTTGTTGAACAAACCCGTGTTTATCCAACCTCTCCTCAGAGCTAATGCCCTCCATACCAGGCAACATCCTGGTAAATCTCTTCTGTACCTTCTTCGAAACCTCCACATCCTTCTGGTAATGTGGAGACCAGAATTGAACACTATACTCCAAGTGTGGCCTAACTAAGGTTCTATACAGCTGCAACATGACTTGCCAATGTTAATACTCAATGCCCCGGCCAATGAAGGCAAGCATGCCGTATGCCTTCTTGACTACCTTCTCCACCTGTGTTGCCCCTTTCAGTGACCTGTACACCCAGTTCCCTCTGCCTGTCAATAGTCTTAAGGGTTCTGCCATTTACTGTATATTTCCCATCAAGTAGACCTTACAAAATGCATTACCTCACATTTGTCCGGATTAAACTCCATCTGCCATCTCTCCGCCCAAGTCTCCAAATGATCTAAATCCTGCTGTATTCTCTGACAGTCGTCATCGCTATCCGCAATTCCACCAACCTTTGTGTCGTCTGCAAACTTACTAATCAGACCCGTTACATTTTCCTCCAAATCATTTATATATACTACGAACAGCAAAGGTCCCAGCACTGATCCATGCGGAACACCACTAGTCACAGCCCTCCAATTAGAAAAGCACCCTTCCATTGCTACTCTCTGCCTTCTATGACCTAGCCAGTTCTGTATCCACCTTGCCAGCTCACCTCTGATCCCGTGTGACGTCACCTTTTGTACCAGTCTACCATGAGGGACCTTGTCAAAGGCCTTACTGACAACATCCACTGCCCTACCTGCATCAATTATCTTTGTGGCCTCCTCAAAAAACTCTATCAAGTTAGTGAGACCCGACCTCCCTTTCACAAAACTATGCTGCCTCTCGCTAATACGACCCCTTGCTTCCAAATGGGAGTAGATCCTGTCCCGAAGAATTCTCTCCAGTAATTTCCCTACCACTGACGTAAGGCTCACCGGCCTGTAGTTCCCTGGATTGTCCTTGCTACCCTTCTTAAACAAAGGAACAACATAGGCTATTCTCCAGTCCTCCGGGACATCACCTGAAGACAGTGAGGGTCCAAAGATTTTTGTCAAGGCCTCAGCAATTTCCTCTCTAGCCTCCTTCAGTATTCTGGGGTAGATCCCATCAGGCCCTGGGGCCTTATCTACCTTAATATTTTTCAAGACGCCCAACACCTCGTCTTTTTGGATTTCAATGTGACCCAGGCTATCTACACACCCTTCTCCAGACTCAACATCCACCAATTCCTTCTCTTTGGTGAATACTGATGCAAAGTATTCATTTAGTACCTCGCCCATTTCCTCTGGCTCCACACATAGATTCCCTCGTCTGTCCTTCAGTGGACCAACCCTTTCCCTGGCTACCCTCTTGCTTTTTATTTACATGTAAAACGGGGCTGGCTGAAGTGAATTGGCAAATTAGGTTAAGGGTTAGGTCAATAGACTGGCTTTGAAAGCAGACCAAAGCAGGCCAGCAGCACGGTTCAATTCCCGTACCAGCCTCCCCGGACAGGCGCCGGAATGTGGCGACTAGGGGCTTTTCACAGTAACTTCATTGAAGCCTACTCGTGACAATAAGCGATTTTCATTTTCAATAGAGATGCAATGGTAAATATTTAACGAGCTATTTCAGAAAGCACAGAATAGATACATTCCAACTAATAAGAAAATGTCTAAGGGATGGACACACTATCCATGGTTGACCTGAAATGTTAAAGATAGTGTCAAACTTAAAGAAAAAGCTGATAATTGTGCAAAGGCAGGTGGCAGGTCAGAAGATTGGACAGAATGTAAGGAGCAGAAAATGATGACTAAAAGATTAATGAGGAAGGAAAAAATAAAGTACGACAGAAAGCTAGCCAGAAATATAAAAACAGCAAGGGCTGGTCAGACGAGAAAAACAGGGCCCAATGGAATCTAACCCTGAAAAATGTGCGGTGTTACATTCTAGGAGGATTAAAAGACAAAGGAATACACAATGAACGATAAGATGCTAGGCAGTACAGAGGACCAGAGGGACCTTGGAGTGCATGTCCATAGATCCCTGAAGAGAGCAGGCAGGTAGATAAGGTGGTACAAAGGTATTTGGGATACTTGCCTTTATTAGCCGAGGCACAGAATATAAGAGCAGGGAGGTTATGATGGAGCTGTATAAAACGCTGGTTAGGCCACAGCTGGAGTACTGGGTGCTGTTCTGTTGGTCACACTATAGGAAGGAAGTGATTACAGTAGAGAGAGTGCAGAGGAGATTCACCAGGATGTTGCCTGGGCTGGAGCGTTTCAGCTATAGAGAGAGACGGGATGGACTGGGGTTATTTTCCTTAGAGCAGAGAAGGCTGAGGGGGGAACCTGATTGAGGTGTATAAGATTGTGAGGGACATAGAATCATAGAATTCCTACAGTGCAGAAGAAGGCCATTTGACCCATCGAGTCTGCACCGACCCTCCAAAAGAACATAAGAACATAAGAACTAGGAGCAGGAGTAGGCCATCTGGCCCCTCGAGCCTGCTCCACCATTCAATGAGATCATGGCTAATCTTTTGTGGACTCAGCTCCACTTTCCGGCCCAAACACCATAACCCTTAATCCCTTTATTCTTCAAAATACTATCCATCTTTATCTTAAAAACATGTAATGAAGGAGCCTCAACTGCTTCACTGGGCAAGGAATTCCATAGATTCACAACCCTTTGGGTGAAGAAGTTCCTCCTAAACTCAGTCCTAAATCTACTTCCCTTTATTTTAAGGCTATGCCCCCTAGTTCTGCTTTCACCCGCCAGTGGAAACAACCTGCCCGCATCTATTCTATCTATTCCCTTCATAATTTTAAATGTTTCTATAAGATCCCCCTGATCCTTCTAAATTCCAATGAGTACAGTCCCAGTCTACTCAACCTCTCCTCATAATCCAACCCCTTCAGCTCTGGGATTAACCTAGTGAATCTCCTCTGCACACCCTCCAGTGCCAGTACGTCCTTTCTCAAGTAAGGAGACCAAAACAGAACACAATACTCCAGGTGTGGCCTCACTAACACCTTATACAATTGCAACATAACCTCCCTATTCTTAAACTCCATCCCTCTAGCAATGAAGGACAAAATTCCATTTGCCTTCTTAATCACCTGTTGCACCTGTAAACCAACCTTCTGTGACTCATGCACTAGCACACCCAAGTCTCTGCACAGCGGCATGCTTTAATATTTTATCGTTTAAATATTAATCCTGTTTGCTGTTATTCCTACCAAAATGGATAACCTCACATTTGTCAACATTGTATTCCATCTGCCAGACCCTAACCCATTCACTTAACCTATCCAAATCCCTCTGCAGACTTCCAGTATCCTCTGCACTTTTCGCTTTACCACTTATCTTAGTGTCATCTGCAAACTTGGACACATTGCCCTTGGTCCCCAACTCCAAATCATCTATATAAATTGTGAACAATTGTGGGCCCAACACGGATCCCTGAGGGACACCACTAGCTACTGATTGCCAACCAGAGAAACACCCATTAATCCCCACTCTGCTTTCTATTAATTAACCAATCCTCTATCCATGCTACTACTTTACCCTTAATGCTATGCATCTTTATCTTATGCAGCAACCTTTTGTGTGGCACCTTGTCAAAGGCTTTCTGGAAATCCAGATATACCACATCCATGGGCTCCCCGTTATCTACTGCATTGGTAATGTCCTCAAAAAATTCCACTAAATTAGTTAGGCATGACCTGCCCTTTATGAACCCATGCTCCGTCTGCCCAATGGGACAATTTCTATCCAGATGCCTCGCTATTTCTTCCTTGATGATAGATTCCAGCATCTTCCCTACTACCGAAGTTAAGCTCACTGGCCTATAATTTCCTGCTTTCTGCCTACCTCCTTTTTTAAACAGTGGTGTCACGTGTCACGTTTGCTAAAGAGCACGCTACTGAGGCCTACTCCCCCGGCCTTCCCCGTAACCCCACCTAACCTGCACATCTTTGGACTGTGGGAGGAAACTGGAGCACCCGGAGGAAACCCACGCAGACACGGGGAGAAAGTGCAAACACCACACAGTCACCCGAGGTTGGAATTGAACCTGGGACCCTGTCACTGTGAGGCAACAGTGCTAACCAATAGATGGGTCAATAACCAAGGGTATAGATTCAAGATAATGAGTCGGAGAGTTCCAGGGGATTTGAGCAAAGACTATTCACCCAGAGGGTGGTGGGAGTCTGGAACTCGCTGCCTGAAAGAATGGTCGAGGTGGGAACCCTCACAGCCTTTGAGAAGTATTTAGGTGAGCGATTGAAATGCCGCAGCAGATACGGCTACGGATCAAAAGCTGAAAAATGGGACTAGAATGGATAGATGTTTGATGGCCAGCACAGGCGCGATGGGCCAAAGGGCCTCTTTCTGTGATGTAAAACTCTTGAGTCAAGGAATCGAATTACAATCACCAGGGAAATGGTACTGAGGGGTTAATGAAGCTTGAAGGTTGACAAATCCCTGAGGCCTGGTGGACGTCATTCTTGGATCTGAAAAGCAGTGGTCACTGAGATATTGATGCTCTGACCATGGTGTGCTGGCTCTGGGCGGTGTCTCTGGGCACTGGGCGGCGGCACTGGGCGGTGTCTCTGGGCACTGGGCGGTGTCTCTGGGCACTGGGCGGTGTCTCTGGGCACTGGGCGGTGTCTCTGGGCACTGGGTGGCGGCACTGGGCACTGGGTGGCAGCACTGGGTGGTGTCTCTGGGCACTGGGCGGTGTCTCTGGGCTCTGGGCGGTGTCTCTGGGCACTGGGTGGCAGCACTGGGCGGTGTCTCTGGGCACTGGGCGGCGGCACTGGGCGGTGTCTCTGGGCACTGGGCGGTGTCTCTGGGCACTGGGCGGTGTCTCTGGGCACTGGATGGCGGCACTGGGCACTGGGTGGCAACACTGGGCAGTGTCTCTGGGCACTGGGCGGCGGCACTGGGCGGTGTCACTGGGCTCTGGGCGGTGTCTCTGGGCACTGGGTGGCAGCACTGGGCGGTGTCTCTGGGCACTGGGCGGCGGCACTGGGCGGTGTCTCTGGGCACTGGGCGGTGTCTCTGGGCACTGGGCGGCGGCACTGGGCGGTGTCTCTGGGCACTGGGCGGTGTCTCTGGGCACTGGGCGGCGGCACTGGGCGGTGTCTCTGGGCACTGGGCGGTGTCTCTGGGCACTGGGCGGTGTCTCTGGGCACTGGGCGGTGTCTCTGGGCACTGGGCGGTGTCTCTGGGCTCTGGGCGGTGTCTCTGGGCACTGGGCGGTGTCTCTGGGCTCTGGGCGGTGTCTCTGGGCGGTGTCTCTGGGCACTGGGTGGCGGCACTGGGCGGTGTCTCTGGGCACTGGGTGGCGGCACTGGGTGGTGTCTCTGGGCACTGGGTGGCGGCACTGGGTGGTGTCTCTGGGCACTGGGTGGCGGCACTGGGTGGTGTCCCTGGGCACTGGGTGGCGGCACTGGGTGGTGTCTCTGGGCACTGGGTGGCGGCACTGGGCGGTGTCTCTGGGCACTGGGTGGCGGCACTGGGTGGTGTCTCTGGGCACTGGGTGGCGGCACTGGGCGGTGTCTCTGGGCTCTGGGCGGTGTCTCTGGGCACTGGGTGGCAGCACTGGGCGGTGTCTCTGGGCACTGGGCGGCGGCACTGGGCGGTGTCTCTGGGCACTGGGCGGTGTCTCTGGGGACTGGGCGGTGTCTCTGGGCACTGGATGGCGGCACTGGGCACTGGGTGGCAACACTGGGCAGTGTCACTGGGCTCTGGGCGGTGTCTCTGGGCACTGGGTGGCAGCACTGGGCGGTGTCTCTGGGCACTGGGCGGCGGCACTGGGCGGTGTCTCTGGGCACTGGGCGGTGTCTCTGGGCACTGGGCGGCGGCACTGGGCGGTGTCTCTGGGCACTGGGCGGTGTCTCTGGGCACTGGGCGGCGGCACTGGGCGGTGTCTCTGGGCACTGGGCGGTGTCTCTGGGCACTGGGCGGTGTCTCTGGGCACTGGGCGGTGTCTCTGGGCACTGGGCGGTGTCTCTGGGCTCTGGGCGGTGTCTCTGGGCACTGGGCGGTGTCTCTGGGCACTGGGTGGCGGCACTGGGCGGTGTCTCTGGGCACTGGGTGGCGGCACTGGGTGGTGTCTCTGGGCGGTGTCTCTGGGCACTGGGTGGCGGCACTGGGCGGTGTCTCTGGGCACTGGGTGGCGGCACTGGGTGGTCTCTCTGGGCACTGGGTGGCGGCACTGGGTGGTGTCTCTGGGCACTGGGTGGCGGCACTGGGTGGTGTCTCTGGGCACTGGGTGGCGGCACTGGGTGGTGTCTCTGGGCACTGGGTGGCGGCACTGGGCGGTGTCTCTGGGCACTGGGTGGCGGCACTGGGTGGTGTCTCTGGGCACTGGGTGGCAGCACTGGGCGGTGTCTCTGGGCACTGGGTGGCGGCACTGGGTGGTGTCTCTGGGCACTGGGTGGCAGCACTGGGCGGTGTCTCTGGGCACTGGGCAGTGTCTTTGGGCACTGGGCGGTGTCTCTGGGCTCTGGGCGGTGTCTCTGGGCACTGGGCGGTGTCTCTGGGCACTGGGTGGTGTCTCTGGGCACTGGGCGGTGTCTCTGGGCACTGGGTGGCAGCACTGGGCGGTGTCTCTGGGTTCTGGGTGACGGCAGTGGTCCCAGTCTGGTGGCTCTGGGCGGAAGCTCTGGGCACTGGGTGCCGGTTGTGAGCACTGGACTGTGTCTCTGGGCACTAAGCACTGGATGGCGGCTCTGGGTGCCAGCCCGGCATGCTGGATCTGGGCATTGGGTATGTCTCTGGGAACTGTGTGGGACGTGTGCATGCATAGCCATTCGGGGAATGGGATGTGTGCATGCATAGCCCTTCGGGGAATGGGACGTGTGCATGCATAGCCATTCGGGGACTGGGACGTGTGCATGCATAGCCATTCGGGGAATGGGACGTGTGCATGCATAGCCATTCGGGGAATGGGACGTGTGCATGCATAGCCATTCAGGGAATGGGACGTGTGCATGCATAGCCCTTCGGGGAATGGGACGTGTGCATGCATAGCCATTCGGGGAATGGGACGTGTGCATGCATAGCCATTCGGGGAATGGGACGATGGAAGCATTGGACCCAGTTGAAACTATACCAGGAGTAAATAATGATTTTATGTCTTGCCAGGAAGGTGCCCTTTACCCTACGAAGGTCAACACAACTATCTGCCATGATGTACAAACTTATTGTAGTAATACTGTGTGAAGTTGTAAACGTGAGGTGCATGTGAATACAAAGCTATATATGTCCTATGTGTATGCAAAAGACGTTGAAACCTCAGGATGCTGGGTATGCACCCACATCCCGGCCCATTCTATAGGAAGCATTCCGCTCACACCTATCCCCTTTAATATGTCTGAGATGGCTGAGTGGTGGCTGGATAGCGATAGGACATCGGAAGTTATACAACGTCAGCCATTTCCCAAAGACAATATGTTCATCGAGAGAAACACAAAGGAAGTCTGGGTGCCGCAGGGTATGGTATGAATGGGTTCAGAGAATGGGTTTTGCCGAACTACAATATTAGCCATGAACATCCAGCTCTCTTCCTGACAAATACCACAGGAAACGGACAATCCAATGGGATACTGTGTACAGTGTTCTGGGCCAGGGTTTAGGGAACCCCAAAGTGTATCATGGAGTTCACCTGACCCACAACTTTTACTAGATTGTGGTATGGGGAGCACACGGCCCACTCTACAGGTGTGGTACAGCAGAAATGGAAAAGTATTTTTTAAAGCAAAACGATGTTTATTCTATGAACTCAAGTTAACCTTTTTAAAACAAACAGTGAACATCTTAGCAACCATTAATTCAAATACAACCCTCAAAGACTACAACACTAAGTAATGCTTACGCTGCCCTTTTAACATCCAGAAGACTTACAAAAATCAACCTTTAACAGAAGCACATCTTTTCATGGCAGAGAGAACAGCAGTACAGCTGCTTTGTCTGAATTCAGCTCCAACACTGAAAATGAAACTAAAACACACCCTGCAGCAAACAGCCTAAAATGAAAGTAAAAAGCTGATAGTCAGCCCAGCTCCATCCACACTCTGACATCACTGATAAACGCCCATTTCTTAAAGGTACATTTCTTAAACACACATTTCTTAAAGGTACTCTCACATGACACCTCCCCCAAGAAAAAAGAATAAGCCATCAACTTCAAGGTGGTTTCATTTTTACCTTTTCACTATCCTTTAAGATATGCACACAGTAAATATACTTTTTTGTTTCAAAAAACAACACACGCAAACAGGTATAATAATATAGTCCATTTTTGTTTGTTCGTCTTCCTCCAACTGAAATCCTTCTCGATTGACAGTCTCATTGAACAAGAAAGTCTCTGCACCATCCGTCCATTTCTCTATGCCTCGGCATTTCTATTTAAAGTCAGATACTTTAGTTCAATCTGATCACAGAGTCCCTTGTAATTCTCCAACACAGGAGCATTGGTTATCACAGCTTTCAGGCAGCCAAATGCCTGTTGAAACTCCGCTGTCCACTGAAATTTTCGACGTTTCTTCAGCAAGTCCGTCAGTGGAGCAATCACGCTACAAACATTTTGCACAAATGTTCGATCAAATCCACTCATGCCAAGAAATCGCATTATTTCCCGTTGTGTCAAGGGTATTGGAAACTCCCCAATAACTTTTGTTTTCACATCCCGTGGGACCATTCGACCCTGTCCGACTGTATGGCCAAGGAAAGTGACTTGGGCTTTTCCAAATTCACTTTTGGCTAGGTTTATCATCAAACCCGCCTCCTGAAGTTAGACCATAAGACCATAAGACATAGGAGTGGAAGTAAGGCCATTCGGCCCATCGAGTCCACTCCACCATTCAATCATGGTTGATTTCAACTCCATTTACCCGCTCTCTCCCCATAGCCCTTAATTCCTCGAAAAATCAAGAATTTATCAATTTCTGTCTTAAAGACACTCAACGTCCCGGCCTCCACCGCCCTCTGTGGCAATGAATTCCACAGACCTACCACTCTCTGGCTGAAGAAATTTCTCCTCATCTCTGTTCTAAAGTGACTCCCTTTTATTCTAAGGCTGTGCCCCCGCATCCTAGTCTCCCCTGCTAATGGAAACAACTTCCCTACGTCCGTCCTATCCAAGCCATTCATTATCTTGTAAGTTTCTATTAGATCTCCCCTTAACCTCCTAAACTCCAATGAATATAATCCCACGATCCTCAGACGTTCATCGTATGTTAGGCCTACCATTCCTGGGATCATCCGTTTGAATCTCCGCTGGACCCGCTCCAGTGCCAGTATGTCCTTCCTGAGGTGTGGGGCCCAAAATTGCTCACAGTATTCTAAATGGGGCCTAACTAGTGCTTTATAAAGCCTCAGAAGTACATCCCTTCTTTTATATTCCAAGCCTCTTGAGATAAATGACATTACATTCCAAAGATGTGCAGGTTAGGTGGATTGGCCATGCTAAATTGCCCGTAGTGTAAGGTTAATGGGGGGATTGATGGGTTACGGGTATACGGGTTACGTGGGTTTAAGTAGGGTGATCATTGCTCGGCACAACATCGAGGGCCGAAGGGCCTGTTCTGTGCTGTACTGTTCTATGTTCTATGTTCTATTTGCTTTCTTAATTACGGACTCAACCTGCAAGTTTACCTTTAGAGAATCCTGGACTAGGACTCCCAAGTCCCTTTGCACTTTAGCATTATGAATTTTGTCACCGTTTAGAAAATAGTCCATGCCTCTATTCTTTTTTCCAAAGTGCAAGACCTCGCACTTGCCCACGTTGAATTTCATCAGCCACTTCTTGGACCATTCTCCTAAACTGTCTAAATCTTTCTGCAGCCTCCCCACCTCCTCAATACTACCTGCCCCTCCACCTATCTTTGTATCATCGGCAAACTTGGCCAGAATGCCGCCAGTCCCTTCATCTAGATCGTTAATATATAAAGAGAACAGCTGTGGCCCCAACACTGAACCCTGCGGGACACCACTTGTCACCGGTTGCCATTCCGAAAAAGAACCTTTTATCCCAACTCTCTGCCTTCTGTCTGACAGCCAATCGTCAATCCATGTTGATCGAATAACTCCATCAAATGTTTCAAATGTTCTTTCCATGTCTGGCTGAAAATTACCAGATCGTCGATGTATACCGCACAATTGGGTAATCCTGAAACAACTTTGTTAGTTAACCGTTGAAATGTGGCTGGGGCGTTTTTCATGCCAAATGGCATAACTTTGAATTGGAGTCACAAAAGCTGTAATCTCCTTTGCCCTTTCGGATAAAGGTACCTGCCAGTAACCTTTAAATAAATCCAGTTTGGAAATAAAAACTGATTGTCCCAGTTTCTCGATGCAGTCCTCCAAACGTGGGATAGGATAAGAGTCCGTTCTTGTAACTGCATTAACCTTTCTATAGTCCACACACACCGTTGGGTACTGTCTGGTTTTGGTACCATCACAATGGGTGAGCTCCATTGGCTGCAACCCACTTCAATTATCCCATTATTAAGCATACTCTCAATCTCTTTGTTAACCTGTGCCAATTTTAAAGTCTGTATGGATGTTGTTTAATTGGAACAGCGTTTCCCACATCTACATCATGTATAGTTATTTTAGTACTTCTCAACTTATCTCCACAAATTTGCCCATGTGATATCAATAACTCTTTCAGGTCAGTTCGTTTTTTCTCTGGAACTCAACAACTTATCCCAATTTTCAAGAACGTCCTCGTTGAGGGATGTCAAATTGACAGTCATCTGGATTTGGTTCGTCACTTTGAGTTAGAATCATTAAAACCTCCTCCTTTCGCTCAAAGTACCATTTAAGCATATTCACATGACACACTCGGTGAGTTTTCCTTCTATCTCTTGTTCTTACCACATAATTCACCTCACTTAATTTTCTTTCAATCTGATAAGGTCTTAAAACCTAGCTTTTAAAGGTTCACCTACCACTGGGAACAATACTAAAACTGTATCTCCACTGGCAAAACTGCAAACATTTTCTTTCTTGTCCGCTACGCATTTCAAAACATGTTGTGCAACCGTTAAATGCTGTCTAACCAATTCCCCATCCCTATTTAATCGTTCGCTAACATTTGACACGTAATCCAATAGTGCAATTTCCGATTTCTCACTCACCAATTTCTCCTTAATCAATTTAAGTGGTCCTCTTACCTCATGATCAAAAATTAGTTCAAAAGGACTGAATTTGGTAGAGTCATTAGGTGCATCCCTGATTGCAGACAGTACGAATGGAATTCCTTTATCCCAATCCTCTGGATAATCGTGGCAATAAGCCCTCAACATTGTCTTTAATGTCTGATGCCACCTTTCTAACGCTCCCTGCGATTCTGGATGGATTTAACTTGTTTTATTCCTAAGCTATACATAACTTCTTTGAACAAAGGTTCTACTTGTAGCTACTTGCAGCTGGGGCTTGTTAATTAGTTAGTTGGATTCAGCCAGTTTTCAGAGGCGCGAGTCATGGTATAAAGGTGAGCCAGCTACAGTGCAGACTTTGTTTGCACTGAGTGCTGAATTTGGGTGCTGTAGTGAGGGTTTGGTGACTGAGGGAGTTAGGTGAGGAGGGAGCAAGGTGCTCCTTTCATTTCATTTCCTCAAAGAGCGAGAAGGGAGCCGGGAGTTTACAGAGAGTGCAGCTGGCTGGGGGCAGAGTCAGAGGGTGGAGGTCCAGTTGGTCCATAGGGCAGCCACTTTCTGTAAGGTAAGAGGGGATGGAGGCTAGGGCAGTTGCATGCTCCTCCTGTAGGATGTGGGTGGTGAGGGATACCACCGGTGTCCCCGCTGACTATACCTGCGGGAAGTGCACCCAACTCCAGCTCCTCTGTGGTGAGCAAAATATTGGAAAGTATTCTGAGAGATAGAATTTATGATTATTTACAAAAACATAGTTTGATTAAAGATAGTCAGCATGGCTTTGTGAGGGGTAGGTCATGCCTCACAAGCCTCATTGAATTCTTTGAGGATGTGACGAGACACATTGATGAAGGTCAGGCAGTGGATGTGGTGTATATGGATTTCAGTAAGGCATTTAATAAGGTTCCCCATAGTAGGCTCATTCAGAAAGTCAGGGGGCATGGGATACAGGGAAATCTGGCTGTCTGGATACAGAATTGGTTGGCCGAAAGACGACAGCTAGTGGTAATGGATGGAAAGTATTCCGCCTGGAGGTCAGTGACCAGTGGTGTCTCACAGGGATCTGTTCTGGGACCTCTGCTCTTTGTGGTTTTTATAAATGACTTGGATGAGGAAGTGGAAGGGTGGGTTAGTAAGTTTGCCGATGACACGAAGATTGGCAGAGTTGTAGATAGTGTTAAGGGTTGTTGCAGGTTACAGCAGGACATTGACAGGATGCAGAGCTGGGCTGAGAAGTGGCAGATAGAGTTTAACCTTGATAAATGTTAAGTAATTAATTTTGGAAGGTTGAATTTGAATGCTGAATACAGGGTTAAAGGCAAGATTCTTGGAAGTGTGGAGGAACAGAGGGATCTAGGGGTCCACGTACATAGATCCCTCAAAGTTGCCACCCAGGTGATAGGGTTGTTAAGAAGGGGTACGGTGTGTTCGCTTTCATTAACAGGGAGATTGAGTTTAAGAGCCGTGAGGTTTTGCTGCAGCTTTATAAAACCGTAGTTAGGCCACACTTGGAATATTGTGTCCAATTCTGGTCGCCTCATTATAGGAAGGATGTGGATGTTTTGGAGAGGGTACAGAGGAGATTTACCAAGATGCTGCCTGGATTGGAGGGCATGTCTTATGAAGAAAGGTTGAGGGAGCTAGGGCTTTTCTCATTGGAGCGAAGAAGGCAGAGAGGTGACTTGACAGAGGTGTATAAGGTGATGAGAGGATAGAGTGGATAGCCAGAGACTTTTCCCCAGGGTGGAAATGGCTGTCACGAGGGGACATAATTTTAAGGTGATTGGAGGAAGGTATAGGGGAGATGTCAGAGGTAGGTTCTTTACACAGAGAGTGGTGGGTGTGTGGAATGTACTGCCAGCAGAGGTGGTGGAGTCAGAGTCATTGGGGACATTTAAGCGACTCTTAGACAGGCACATGGCCAGCAGTAAATTGAAGGGGTGTAGGTTAGATCCAGCAGAGGGCAGCAGAGCAGAGATACTGATTGGCTGTTCCGGGGAGATTTGCATACGTGCAGTGCGGTCAGCCTAATTTGAAGGTGGTTTGTGGAGGGGCTGTTGTCAAGTGACAGTTATATCAGGTAAGAAGCTTGAGCAGGTCACAGAGACACAGCCGGAGTGAGTCACATCCAGAGTGGGAATTGCAACTTGGTAATTTGGTGCAGTGAGGTAATTCGGTGCAGAGTGAGAGAAGGTGTTTGTCGAAGGTGCTTTTTAACCCTGGTAAGTGACTGGTAAGTAGTTTTTCTTTCATTGTCTAATTTATTTATTTTTATTTTGAAATTCTAGTTGTTTAAGTTTACCAAGGGTTTAAAACATGGCAGGAGATCCCAGACCCATGTCATGCTCCTCGTGTGCGATGTGGGAGCTCAGGGACACGTCCACTGTCCCTGGCTCCTTCACGTGCAAGAAGTGTGTTCAGTTGCAGCTCCTGTTAGACCGCTTGACGGCTCTGGAGCTGCGGATGGACTCACTTTGGAGCATCCGCGATGCTGAGGAGGTCGTGGATAGCACGTTTAGCGAGTTGGTCACACCGCAGGTGAAGGTTACTGAGGGATATAGAAAATGGGTGACCAAAAGAAAGAGCAAGAGTAGGAAGGCAGTGCAGGTGTCCCCTGCGGTCATCTCCCTGCAAAACAGGTATACCGCTTTGGATACTGTTGAGGGAGATGGCTCACCAGGGGAAGGCAGCAGCAGCCAGGTTCATGGCACCGTGGCTGGCTCTGCTGCGCAGCAGGGCAGGAAGAAAAATGGCAGGGCTATAGTGATAGGGGACTCGATCATAAGGGGAATAGACAGGCGGTTCTGTGGACGCAATCGAGACTCCAGGATGGTATGTTGCCTCCCTGGTGCAAGGGTCAAGGATGTCTCGGAGCGGCTGCAGGACATTCTGCGGGGAGGGTGAACAGCCAGCTGTCGTGGTGCACATAGGCACCAACGATATAGGTAAAAAAATGGGTTGCGGTCCTACAAGCTGAATTCAGGGAGTTAGGAGTTAAACTAAAAAGTAGGACCTCAAAGGTAGTAATCTCAGGATTGCTACCAGTGCCACGAGCTATTCAGAGTAGGAATGTCAGGATAGATAGGATGAATGCGTGGCTCGAGAGATGGTGCAAGAGGGAGGGATTCAAATTCCTGGGGCATTGGGACCGGTTCTGGGGGAGGTGGGACCAGTACAAACCGGACGGTCTGCACCTGGGCAGGACTGGAACCGATGTCCTAGGGGGGGTGTTTTCTAGAGCTGTTGGGGAGGGTTTAAACTAATGTGGCAGGGGGATGGGAACCGATGCAGGAAGTTGGAAGGTAGTAAAACAGGGACAGAAGCAAAAGGAAGTAAGGGGGAAAGTGCAAGGCAGAGAAGACATAGTCAAAAATCAAAAAGGGCGACAGTACAAGGTACAGTGACTGAGGGGAGCTCAGTGAATAGGCCCAGTAATACTAAAAGGAGTAAAACTGGAGATGTTAAGATTCAAAACAGAGGTAAAAAAACCAACATATGTGTACTTTACCTGAATGCTTGTAGTATTCGGAATAAAGTAAATGAGTTGATGCCGCAAATCATCGTGAATGACTATGGTTTAGTGGCCATTACTGAAACATGGTTAAAGGATGGTCACGACTGGGAGTTAAATATCCGAGGGTATCAAACTATTCGGAAGGACAGAGTGGATGGTAAGGGAGGTGGTGTAGCTCTGTTATTTAAGGATGACATCCGGGCAATAGTAAGGGATGACATCGGTGCTATGGAGGATAAGGTTGAATCCATTTGAGTGGAAATCAGAAATAGTAAGGCGTAAAAGTCACTGATAGGAGTAGTCTATCGGCCACCAAATAGTAACATTATGGTGGGGCAGGCAATAAACAAAGAGATAACTGATGCATGTAGAAATGGTACAGCAGTTATCATGGGGGATTTTAATCTACATGTCGATTGGTTTAACCAGGTCGGTCAAGGCAACCTTGAGGAGGAGTTTATAGAATGTATCCGCGATAGTTTCCTAGAACAGTATGTAATGGAGCCTACGAGAGAACAAGCGGTCCTAGATCTTGTCCTGTGTAATGAAACAGGATTGATTCATGATCTCATAGTTAGGGATCCTCTCGGAAGGAGCAATCACAATATGGTGGAATTTAAAATACAGATGGAGGGTGAGAAAGTAAAATCAAATACTAGTGTTTTGTGTTTAAACAAAGGAGATTACAAAGGGATGAGAGAAGAACTAGCTAAGGTAGACTGGGAGCTAAGACTTTATGGTGGAACAGTTGAGGAACAGTGGAGAACCTTCCAAGCGATTTTTCACAGTGCTCAGCAAAGGTTTATACCAACAAAAAGGAAGGACGGTAGAAAGGGGGAAAATCGACCGTGGATATCTACGGAAATAAGGGAGAGTATCAAATTGAAGGAAAGAGCATACAAAGTGGCAAAGATTGGTAGGAGACTAGAGGACTGGGAAATCTTTAGGGGGCAACAGAAAGCTACTAAAAAAGCTATAAAGAAGAGTAAGATAGAGTATGAGAGTAAACTTGCTCAGAATATAAAAACAGACAGCAAAAGTTTTTACAAATATATAAAGCAAAAAAGAGTGGCTAAGGTAAATATTGGTCCTTTAGAGGATGAGAAGGGAGTTTTAATAATGGGAGATGAGGAAATGGCTGAGGAACTGAACAGGTTTTTTGGGTCGGTCTTCACAGTGGAAGACACAAATAACATGCCAGCGACTGATAGAAATGAGGCTATGTGAGGACCTTGAGAGGATTGTTATCACTAAGGAGGTAGTGATGGGCAAGCTAATGGGGCTAAAGGTAGACAAGTCTCCAGGCCCTGATGGAATGCATCCCAGAGTGCTAAAAGAGATGGCTAGAGAAATTGCAGATGCACTAATGATGATTTACCAAAATTCACTAGACTCTGGGGTGGTCCCGGTGGATTGAAAATGAGCAAACGTGACACCACTGTTTAAAAAAGGAGGTAGGCAGAGAGCGGGAAATTATAGGCCAGTGAGCTTAACTTCGGTAGTAGAGAAGATGCTGGAATCTATCATCAAGGAAGAAATAGCAAGGCATCTGGATGGAAATTGTCCCATTGGGCAGACGCAGCATGGGTTCATAAAGGGCAGGTCGTGCCTAACTAATTTAGTGGAATTTTTTGAGGACATTACCAGTGCAGTAGATAACGGGGAGCCGATGGATGTGGTATATCTGGATTTCCAGAAAGCTTTTGACAAGGTGCCACACAAAAGGTTGCTGCATAAGATAAAGATGCATGGCATTATGGGTAAAGTAGTAGCATGGATAGAGGATTGGTTAATTAATAGAAAGCAGAGTGGGGACTAATGGGTGCTTCTCTGGTTGGCGATCAGTAGCTAGTGGTGTTCCTCAGGGATCCGTGTTGGGCCCACAATTGTTCACAATCTACATAGATGATTTAGAGTTGGGGACCAAGGGCAATGTGTCCAAGTTTGCAGATGACACTAAGATGAGTGGTAAAGCGAAAAGTGCAGAGGATACTGGAAGTCTGCAGAGGGATTTGGATAGGTTAAGTGAATGGGCTAGGGTCTGGCAAATGGAATACAATGTTGACAAATGTGAGGTTATCCATTTTGGTAGGAATAACAGCAAACGGGATTATTATTTAAACAATAAAATATTAAAGCATGCTGCTGTGCAGAGAGACCTGGGTGTGCTAGTGCATGAGTCACAGAAAGTTGGTTTACAGGTGCAACAGGTGATTAAGAAGGCAAATGGAATTTTGTCCTTCATTGTTAGAGGGATGGAGTTTAAGACTAGGGAGGTTATGCTGCAATTGTATAAGGTGTTAGTGAGGCCACACCTGGAGTATTGTGTTCAGTTTTGGTCTCCTTACTTGAGAAAGGACGTACTGGCACTGGAGGGTGTGCAGAGGAGATTCACAAGGTTAATCCCAGAGCTGAAGGGGTTGGATTACGAGGAGAGGTTGAGTAGACTGGGACTGTACTCGTTGGAATTTAGAAGGATGAGGGGGGATCTTATAGAAACAATTAAAATTATGAAGGGAATAGATAGGATAGATGCGGGCAGGTTGTTTCCACTGGCAGGTGAAAGCAGAATGAGGGGACATAGCCTCACAATAAGAGGAAGTAGATTTAGGACTGAGTTTAGGAAGAACTTCTTCACCCAAAGGGTTGTGAATCTATGGAATTCCTTGCCCAGTGAAGCAGTTGAGGCTCCTTCATTAAATGTTTTTAAGGTAAAGATAGATAGTTTTTTAAAGAAAAAAGGGATTAAGGGTTATGGTGTTCGGGCTGGAAAGTGGAGCTGAGTCCACAAAAGATCAGCCATGATCTCATTGAATGGCGGAGCAGGCTCGAGGGGCCAGATGGCCTACTCCTGCTCCTAGTTCTTATGTTCTTATGTTAGGTTGATCTTAGATTAGGATAAATGGTCGGCACAACATCGTGGGCTGAAGGGCCTGTACTTTGCTGTACTGTTCTATGTTCTATAACCTTGAGGTAAAATTTGATCCTTGATCCAATTGTATTTCTGTGGGTAGTCCATATCTAGTAAAGAATTTAAGTAACTCCTCCACAATCTTTCTAGCTGGATTGGATTGGATTGGATTGAATTGGATTTGTTTATTGTCACGTGTACCGAGGTACAGTGAAAAGTATTTTTCTGCAAGCAGCTCAAAAGATCATTCAGTACATGGGAGAAAAGGGAATTAAACAATTCAAGAAAATACATGAGAATACATAATAGGGCAACACAAGATATACAATGTACTACATAAGCACCGGCATCGGTTGAAGCATACAGGGTGTAGTGTTAATGAGGTCAGTCAATAAGAGGGTCATTTAGGAGTCTGGTGACAGTGGGGAAGAAGCTGTTTTTGAGTCTATTCGTGCGTGTTCTCAGACTTCTGAATCTCCTGCCCGATGGAAGAAGTTGGAAAAGTGAGTAAGCCGGGTGGGAGGGATCCTTGATTATGCTGCCCGCTTTCCCCCGGCAGCGGGAGGTGTAGATGGAGTCCATGGATGGGAGGCAGGTTCGTGTGATGGACTGGGCGGTATTCACAACTCTCTGAAGTTCCTTGCGGTCCGGGGCCGAGCAGTTGCCATACCAGGCTGTGATGCAGTCCGATAGGATGCTTTCTATCGTGCATCTGTAAAAGTTGGTAAGGGTTAATGTGGACATGCCGAATTTCCTTAGTTTCCTGAGGAAGTATAGGCGCTGTTGTGCTTTCTTGGTGATAGCGTCGTGAGTGGACCAGGATAGATTTTTGGTGATGTGCACCCCTAGGAATTTGAAACTGCTAACCATCTCCACCTCGGCCCCGTTGATGCTGACAGGGGTGTGTACAGTACTTTGCTTCCTGAAGTCGATGACCAGCTCTTTAGTTTTGCTGGCATTGAGGGAGAGATTGTTGTCGCTACACCACTCCACTAGGTTCTCTATCTCCCTCCTGTATTCGGACTCGTCGTTATTCGAGATCCGGCCCACTATGGTCGTATCGTCAGCAAACTTGTAGATGGAGTTGTAGATGGAGCTGTAATATTACATACTGGAATGGCCTCTGGAAACCTAGTAGACACATCCATTATAGTCAAAAGATATTGATCCCACTTTTTGTTTTCGGAAGCGGTCCTCCACAATCAATTAAGACCCTTGTAAAAGGTTCCTCAAATGCTGGAATGGGTATTAAGGGCGCTGGTTTTATCACTGCTTGAGGTTTCCCTATCACTTGACATGTGTGGCATGATCAACAAAATTTAACTACACCTTTATGTAGTCCTATAATGAGGCGACCAGAATGGGACACAATATTCCAAGTGTGGTCTAACTAGAGTTTTATAAAGCTGCAGCAAAACATCGCAGCTCTTCAACTCAATCCCCCTGTTAATGAAAGCCAACACACCATACACCTTCTTAACAACCCTTAAGAACTTCTTAAGAACAAAGACAAAAAACAAAGAAAAGTACAGCACAGGAACAGGCCCTTCGGCCCTCCAAGCCCGTGCCGACCATGCTGCCCTTCTAAACTAAAATATTCTACACTTCCTGGGTCCGTATCCTTCTATTCCCATCCTATTCATGTATTGTCAAGATGCCCCTTAAACATCACTATTGTCCCTGCTTCCACCACCACCTCCGGCAGCAAGTTCCAGGCACCCACTACCCTCTGTGTAAAAAACTTGCCTCGTACATCTCCTCTAAACCTTGCCCCTCGCATCTTAAACCTATGCCCCCTAGTAATTGACCCCTCTACCCAGGGGAAAAGCCTCTGACTATCCACTCTGTCTATGCCCCTCGTAATTTTGTAGACCTCTATCAGGTCGCCCCTCAACCACCATCATTCCAGTGAGAGTTTATTATTCCAAGTTTATTAAACCGCTCCTCATAGCTAATGCCCTCCATACCAGGCAGCATCCTGGTAAATCTCTTCTGCACCCTCTCTAAAGCCTCCACATCCTTCTGGTAGTGTGGCGACCAGAATTGAACACTATACTCCAAGTATGGCCTAACTAAGGTTCTGTACAGCTGCAACATGACTTGCCAATTCTTATACTCCATGCCCCGGTCAATGAAGGCAAGCATTCCGTATGCCTTCTTGACTACCTTCTCCACCTGTGTTGCCCCTTTCAGTGACCTGTGGACCTGTACACCTAGATCTCTCTGACTTTCAATACTCTTGAGGGTTCTACCATTCACTGTATATTCCCTACCTGCATTAGACCTTCCAAAGTTCATTACCTCACATTTGTCCGGAAAAAAGTTATGTTTAATTTTTTTTGAAATTTAGAGTACCCAATTCATTTTTTCCAATTAAGGGGCGATTTAGCGCGGCCAATCCACCTAGCCTGCACATCTTTGGGCTGTGGGGAAAATGTGCAAACTCCACACGGTCAGTAACCCAGAGCCGGGATCGAACCTGGGACATCGGTGCTGTGAGGCAGCAGTGCTAACCACTGCGCCACTGTGCTGCCTATAAATGCCTAAAACTATAAAAAATGTTTTTGTATTTTAGTTTGAGTTTTCCTTACTCGCAAACGACCTCCCACTGGTACCTCATGTGCTACTTGCAACACCTCCTTTCTATACCCTACCGGCAATACTACTTGATGAACATCTGCCCACTTCCCATCTGCCTGCAGATGTAAAGGTCTCCATTTTCTCATCAAGACATCACTTTTATGGTAATAACACTCTGGTATACACTCAGATTCCTCCTCCGTGTCTGCTTTCTGATTCATGCGTTTTATTTCTATATCTTTCTGTTGTAACTCCGCCACTTGTCCTGAACTAAAAATATCCGCCTCATCCTCCACCTATTCTTGTTCTTTTCCAACCATCTGATCAAAAATCGTTTCTGATAATTGAACTTCAACTTTATCTTCACTCTTTGATTTCTCCTCTTGTCTTAATCTGCAACTTTGCGACCTTGTTACTACACAATCCAGAAAAATCCCAGCATATTCGTCCTTCAACACTTCAGTTGTCTGATTTTCCACTGGCTTATCAACAATAGTAGGCATCACTCCCACCTGCAATCCAGCTATATCATTACCCAAGATAAACTGTTTTCCTGGACAAGATAGTTTCTCTATTACTCCTACTACCACTTCACCACTCTTCATTGGATTTTCCAACCTTACCTTATATAATGGAACACTACTCTTCTCATCCTGAATTCCACATATTACCACCTTTTCTGGCAATATTCCTCCCAAACTACATAACTCCTCATCTCTTACCATCAAAGATTGACTAGCTCCCGTATCTCTTAAAATTGTGACTTATTTACCTGCTCCTTCTGGTACACATGAGTAAACCTTACCCACACAAGTAAATTCTTTAAAGAGATCTGGCACCTTCTTATCAATCACCTCTTGATCAGGCTGTGCAATCGTTTACACCTCCTTCGCTTCACTTGGGCTTTCCTTTACCACTCTAACAAACCCGACTGTCTTATCCTGTTTTACCACATCAGCCTTCCCAGTGCTTTTCTTCAATCACCAACACTGTGACTTTACATGGCCTAGTTTATTACAGTGAAAACATTTGAAACTTTTAATTTCTCTTCCACCCTCCTGGATTTCCTTTTTAATCTGAGGTACACTCTCCTTATTATCTCCCATCAGATCACCTTTACCGTTACCACTTGAGTATTTCTCATGTCCCCAGTTTCTATCCCTCACAGGCTGAAACTGATGTCGGAAACCAAGCTTTGATTTATGAACTAATCATCTGCCATTTCTGCTGCTAACCTTGCAGTTTTAACCCTCTGCTCTTCCACGCGAGTTCTCACTACATCAGGAATTGAATTTTTAAACTCCTCCAAAAGTATAATTTTCTGAGAGCTTCATACGTTTGGTCTATTTTCAAAGCCCTTATCCACCTATCAAAATTACTCTGTTTGAAACTTTCAAACTCCATATATGTTTGACCAAATTATTTCCTTAAATTTCTAAACCTTTGTCTGTAAGCTTCAGGCACTGGCTCATATGCATCTAATATGGATTTTTTTTCACCTCCTCATACGTCCCAGATACCTCCTCTGATAGTGATGCAAACACGTCACGAGCTCTACCTATCAGCTTTGTTTGAATCAGTAACACCCACATGTCCTGTGGCCATTTCATTTTTTTAGCCACCTTATCAAATGAAATTAAAAAGGCTTCTACCTCCTTCTCATCAAACCTTGGCAATGCTTGGACACATTTAAATATAACCACACCAAGTCTTCGACTATGATGCACTTTCTCTTTATCCTCATCACTATCCTCAATCTGTACGTTTCCCTTTACCTCCGCCAATTTTAACTGACTGTCATGTTTCATGGCCATTTTCTGAAGTTCAAACTCTCTTTTTTTCCCTTTCCTCTCTCTTTTTCCTCTCTCTCTTTTTCCCTTTCCTCCGGGTGCTCCGGTTTCCTCTCACAGTCCAAAGGTGTGCAGGTTAGGTGGATTGGCCATGACAAATTGCCCTTAGAGTCCAAAATTGCCCTTAGTGTTAGGTGGGGTTACTGGGTTATGGGGATAGGGTGGATTTGTTGACCTTGGGTAGGGTGCTCTTTCCAAGAGCTGGTGCAGACTCGATGGGCTGAATGGCCTCCTTCTGCACTGTAAATTCTATGATTCTCTCTCTCTTTTTCCCCTTCCTCTCTCTCTTTTACTTTTTGTTCTGCTGGAGCAATTCTTTCTTTTTCCCTCATTTCGTATTTAAGCTCTTTAATTCTTTTCCTTATTCCAGTTGTTTAATCTGTAACTGAATTTTTTGCCATTTCTAATGAATCAGACTGTATCTCAGGCAATTTTAAATGCTCAGCTACTGCCGTAAGTACCTCTTCTTTTTGTGTGTCGACAGATAACGCTCACTGCAATGTTTTTGCCAAATCTAAAAGCCTTATTTTGTCTCTGTCTGTAAGGTACTGCGTGTGACCTTCTCCACCCCCAAAAACCTCTGAGTCTCTGAAAGAGACATTGTCCACAATACACTCCCTACTTAAACTGGAATGCCACACCTGAAAAGCAAACACAAATACGCTCACCCCTCACTGTCATTAAGTTCACTAAGCCAACCCAATTAGGAAAGATAGACTTTTATCCCAGACGAGCCCCTAATTTATTACGGGTCAGGGTTTAGAGAACACCAATGTATATCATGGAGTTCACCTGGCCAACAACTTTTAATAGATGTTGGTTATGAGGAGCAAAGGGCCCACTTTACAGATGTGATGCAACAGAGAATTAAAAGTATTTTTGAACAAAAACAATGTTTATTCTATGAATCCAGTTAACATTTAATAAACACACAGTAAACAGTTTATCAACTACCAATCCTGTCCACCCCCCAAAAAGATACAGCACTCTATAGATAACCCTTAATAACTTCCCACACAACATCCATAAGTTAAACCCATTTTAAAGGGCAGCACGGTAGCACAATGGTTAGCACTGTGGTTTCACAGCACCAGGGTCCCAGGTTCGATTCCCCATTGGGTCACTGTCTGTGTGGAGCCTGCACATCCTCCCCATGTGTGAGTGAGATTCCTCCGGGTGCTCCGGCTTCCTCCCACAGTCCAAAGATGTGCAGGTTAGGTGGATTGGCCATGATAAATTGCTCTTAGTGTCCGAAAAGGTTAGGAGGGGTTATTGGGTTACGGGGATAGGGTGGAAGTGAGGGCTTAAGTGGGTAGGTACAGACTCAATGGGCCAAATGGCCGCCTTCTGCACTGTATGTTCTATATGTTCTATGTTCCAAAATGAAGACAGCAGGTTTAAATTCTCTACAGAAACATGTTCTTTGAAATCATCAATGATCTGAAGACATTCTTTAGCTTGTAGAGAGAGAGATCATTACACAGCTGCTTGCTTTGAATGCAGCTCTCCAACTCTGAAAATGAAACTAAACACACTGCAGCTGCCAGCTCAAACCAAAAGTAAAAGCCAGACAGACAGCCCAGCTCCACCCACACTCTGACATCACTGCAGCTATTTGATAAACACCCATTTCTTAAAGGTACATCCACCTGACACCGGCAAAACCGAGGGTTCCAGGACTTTCTCCCAGAGCTCTGCAACAATAAATTGCTTCTTTTGCTCACGTTAAGGTCTACCTGTGAATATTTTCACGCTACAGTGTGTCGTCACTGGACACTGGGTGCCGGCTCTGGGCACTGGGTGCCGGCTCTGGGTGTTGGGGGCCGGCTCGAGGCACTGGGTGCTGGCTCTGGGCACTGGATGCCGGCTCTGGACAGAGGGTGCCGACTCTGGATGCTGGGTCTGTGCTCTGTGCGCTGGATATCGGCTCTGGGTGCTGGGTGCCAGCTCTGGGCTTTGGATGACGATTCTGGGTGCTGGGTACCGACTCTGGACAGTGGGTGCTGGCTCAGGCGCTGGGTGGCAACACTGGACACTGGTGCTGGCTATGGGCACTGGGTGCCGGCTGTGGGCACTGGGTGCCGGCTCCAGACACTGGGTGCTGGCTCTGGACACTGGGTGCCAGCTTTGGGTGCCGGCTCTGGGCATTGGGTGGCAAAACTGGACACTGGGCGCCTGCTCTGGACATTGGGCGCCTGCTCTGGACACTGGGTGCCGGCTCTGGACACTGGGTGACGGCTCTGGGTGTTGGGGGCCGGCTCTAGGCACTGGGTGCTGGCTCTGGGCACTGGATGAAGGCTCTGGACAGAGGGTGCCGACTCTCGATGCTGGGTCTGTGCTCTGTGCGCTGGATATCGGCTCTGGGTGCTGGGTGCCAGCTCTGGGCGCTGGATGACAATTCTGGGTGCTGGGTACCGACTCTGGACACTGGGTGCCGGCTCTGGACGCTGGGTGCTGGCTCTGGACACTGGATGCTGGCTCTGGCCAACTGCCACTTCCAGTGGCGTTGGATACTGGCTCTGGACACGGTGCCAGCTCAGGACATTGGGTGTCGGCTCTGGACACTGGGTGTCGGTTCTGGACATTGCGTGCCGGCTCTGGGTGCTGGTTGGCGACACTGGACAATGGGCACCGGCTCTGGGCGCTGGGTGCAGGCTTGGGGAATTGGGTGCCTGCTCTGGGTACTGGGTGCCTGCTCTGGGTACTGGGTGGCGACACTGGACACTGGGCGCCGGCTCTGGGCACTGGGTGCCTGCTCTGGACATATGGTGGCGACAATGGGCACCGGCTCTGGGCACTGGGTGTCGACACTGGACACTGGGCGCCTGCTCTGGGCACTGGGTGACGGCATTGACACTGGGTGACGACACTGGACACTGGGCGCCTGCTGTGGGCACTGGGTGCCGGCTGTGGGCACTGGGTGCCGGCTCCGGACACTGGGTGCCGGCTCTGGGCACTGGGTGCCGGCTCCGGACACTGGGCGCCTGCTCTGGGCACTGGGTGCCGGCACTGGACACTGAATGACGGCTCTGGGTGCTGGGGGCCGGCTCTGGGTACTGGGTGCCTGCTCTGGGTACTGGGTGGCGACACTGGACACTGGGCGCCGGCTCTGGGCACTGGGTGACGACACTGGACACTGGGTGCCGGCACTGTGCGCTGGGTGGCGGCTCTAGGCACTGGGTGCTGGCTCTAGGCACTGGATGCTGGCTCTGGACAGAGGGTGCCGACTCTCGATGCTGGGTCTGTGCTCTGTGCGCTGGATATCGGCTATTGGTGCTGGGTGCCAGCTCTGGGCGCTGGATGACAATTCTGGGTGCTGGGTACCGACTCTGGACAGTGGGTGCTGGCTCAGGCGCTGGGTGGCAACACTGGACACTGGTGCTGACTCTGGACGCTGGGTGCCGGCTCTGGACGCTGGGTGCCGGCTCTGGACGCTGGGTGCCGGCTCTGGATGCTGGGTGCCGGCTCTAGACACTGGGTGACGACAGTGGACACTGGATGCCGGCTCTGGACACTGGGTGCCGGCTCTGGACACTGGGTGCCGGCTCTGGACACTGGGTGCTGTCTCTGGACGCTGGGTGCCGGCTCTGGACACTGTGTGCCGGCTCTGGACGCTGGGTGCTGGCTCTGGACACTGGGTGCCGGCTCTGGATGCTGGGTGTCGGCTCTGGACGCTGGGTGCCGGCTCTGGACACTGGGTGCCAGCTCTGGACACTGGGTGACGACACTGGACACTGGGTGCCGGCTCTGGACATTGGGTGCTGGCTCTGGACGCTGGGTGCTGGCTCTGGACACTGGGTGCTGGATCTGGACACTGGGTGCCAGCTCTGGACACTGGGTGACGACACTGGACTCTGGGTAGCCGCTCTGGACACTGGGTGCTGGCTCTGGCCAACTGCCACTTCCAGTGGCGTTGGATACTGGCTCTGGACACGGTGCCAGATCAGGACATTGGGTGTCGGCTCTGGACACTGGGTGTCGGTTCTGGACATTGGGTGCCTGCTCTGGGTACTGGGTGCCTGCTCTGGGTACTGGGTGGCGACACTGGACACTGGGCGCCGGCTCTGGGCACTGGGTGACGACACTGGACACTGGGTGCCGGCACTGTGCGCTGGGTGGCGGCTCTAGGCACTGGGTGCTGGCTCTAGGCACTGGATGCTGGCTCTGGACAGAGGGTGCCGACTCTCGATGCTGGGTCTGTGCTCTGTGCGCTGGATATCGGCTATTGGTGCTGGGTGCCAGCTCTGGGCGCTGGATGACAATTCTGGGTGCTGGGTACCGACTCTGGACAGTGGGTGCTGGCTCAGGCGCTGGGTGGCAACACTGGACACTGGTGCTGGCTCTGGACACTGGGTGCCGGCTCTGGACACTGGGTGCCGGCTCTGGACGCTGGGTGCCGGCTCTGGATGCTGGGTGCCGGCTTTGGACACTGGGTGACGACACTGGACACTGGTGCTGTCTCTGGACACTGGGTGACGACACTGGACACTGGTGCTGGCTCTGGACACTGGGTGCCGGCTCTGGACACTGGGTGACGACAGTGGACACTGGATGCCGGCTCTGGACACTGGGTGCCGGCTCTGGACACTGGGTGCCGGCTCTGGACACTGGGTGCTGTCTCTGGACGCTGGGTGCCGGCTCTGGACACTGGGTGCCGGCTCTGGACGCTAGGTGCTGGCTCTGGACACTGGGTGCTGGCTCTGGACACTGTGTGCTGGCTCTGGATGCTGGGTGTCGGCTCTGGACGCTGGGTGCCGGCTCTGGACACTGGGTGCCAGCTCTGGACACTGGGTGACGACACTGGACACTGGGTGCCGGCTCTGGACACTGGGTGCCGGCTCTGGGCGCTGGGTGCTGGCTCTGGACACTGGGTGCTGGCTCTGGACACTGGTTGCCAGCTCTGGACACTGGGTGACGACACTGGACACTGGATGCCGGCTCTGGACACTGGGTGCCGGCTCTGGACGCTGGGTGCCGGCTTTGGACACTGGGTGCTGGCTCTGGACACTGGGTGCTGGCTCTGGATGCTGGGTGCCGGCTTTGGACGCTGGGTGCCGGCTCTGGACACTGGGTGCCAGCACTGGACACTGGGTGACGACACTGGACACTGGGTAGCCGCTCTGGACACTGGGTGCTGGCTCTGGCCAACGACACGGTGCCAGCTCAGGACATTGGGTGTCGGCTCTGGACACTGGGTGTCGGTTCTGGACATTGGGTGCCTGCTCTGGGTACTGGGTGTCTGCTCTGGGTACTGGGTGGCGACATTGGACACTGGGCGCCGGCTCTGGGCACTGGGTGCCTGCTCTGGACATAGGGTGGCGACACTGGGCGCCTGCTCTGGGCACTGGGTGGCGACACTGGACACTGGTGGGCGACATTGGACAATGGGCACTGGCTCTGGGTGCTAGATGCCGGCTCTGGGCGCTGGGTACCGGCTCGGGACACTGGGTGCAGGGCTCTGGACATTGGATGCCGGTTCTGGGTACTGGTTGGCGACACTGGACAATGGGCACCGGCTCTGGGCACTGGGTGACGACACTGGACACTGGGTGCCGGCACTGTGCGCTGGGTGGCGGCTCTAGGCACTGGGTGCTGGCTCTAGGCACTGGATGCTGGCTCTGGATAGAGGGTGCCGACTCTCGATGCTGGGTCTGTGCTCTGTGCGCTGGATATCGGCTCTGGGTGCTGGGTGCCAGCTCTGGGCGCTGGATGACAATTCTAGGTGCTGGGTACCGACTCTGGACAGTGGGTGCTGGCTCAGGCGCTGGATGGCAACACTGGACACTGGTGCTGGCTCTGGACACTGGGTGCCGGCTCTGGACACTGGGTGCCGGCTCTGGACGCTGGGTGCCGGCTCTGGATGCTGGGTGCCGGCTCTGGATGCTGGGTGCCGGCTCTGGATGCTGGGCGCCGGCTCTGGGCACTGGGTGCCTGCTCTGGACATAGGGTGGCGACACTGGGCGCCTGCTCTGGGCACTGGGTGGCGACACTGGACACTGGTGGGCGACATTGGACAATGGGCACTGGCTCTGGGTGCTGGATGCCGGCTCTGGGCACTGGGTGCAGGCTCTGGGCACTGGGTGTCGACACTGGACACTGGGTGGCGACACTGGACACTGGGCACCTGCTCTGGGCACTGGGTGACGACACTGGACACTGGGTGCAGGCACTGTGCGCTGGGTGGCGGCTCTGGTAACTGGGTGCTGGCTCTGGACACTGGGTGCCTGCTCTGGACATAGGGTGGCGACACTGGGCGCCTGCTCTGGGCACTGGGTGGCGACACTGGACACTGGTGGGCGACATTGGACAATGGGCACTGGCTCTGGGTGCTGGATGCCGGCTCTGGGCACTGGGTGCAGGCTCTGGGCACTGGGTGTCGACACTGGACACTGGGTGGCGACACTGGACACTGGGCACCTGCTCTGGGCACTGGGTGACGACACTGGACACTGGGTGCCGGCACTGTGCGCTGGGTGGCGGCTCTGGTAACTGGGTGCTGGCTCTGGACAGAGGGTGCCGACTCTCGATGCTGGGTCTGTGCGCTGGATATCGGCTATTGGTGCTGGGTGCCAGCTCTGGGCGCTGGATGACAATTCTGGGTGCTGGGTACCGACTCTGGACAGTAGGTGCTGGTGCAGGCGCTGGGTGGCAACACTGGACACTGGTGCTGGCTCTGGACACTGGGTGCCGGCTCTGGACACTGGGTGCCGGCTCTGGATGCTGGGTGCCGGCTCTGGATGCTGGGTGCCAGCTCGGGACACTGGGTGACGACAGTGGACACTGGGTGACGACACTGGACACTGGGTAGCCGCTCTGGACACTGGGTGCTGGCTCTGGCCAACTGCCACTTCCAGTGGCGTTGGATACTGGCTCTGGACACGGTGCCAGCTCAGGACATTGGGTGTCGGCTCTGGACACTGGGTGTCGACTCTGGACAATGGGCACCGGCTCTGGGCGCTGGGTGCAGGCTCGGGGCATTGGGTGCCTGCTCTGGGTACTGGGTGGCGACACTGGACACTGGGAGCCGGCTCTGGGCACTGGGTGCCTGCACTGGACATAGGGTGGCGACACTGGGCGCCTGCTCTGGGCACTGGGTGGCGACACTGGACACTGGCCGGCGACATTGGACAATGGGCACTGGCTCTGGGTGCTGGATGCCGGCTCTCAGCGCTGGATACCGGCTCGGGACACTGGGCGCCGGCTCTGGGCACTGGGTGTCGACACTGGACACTGGGTGGCGACACTGGACACTGGGTGCCTGCTCTGGGCATTGGGTGACGACACTGGACACAGGGTGGAGACACTGGACACTGGGTGCCTGCTCTGGGCACTGGGTGACGACACTGGACTCTGGGTGCTGTCTCTGGGCACTGGATGCCGGCTCTGGATAGAGGGTGCCGTCTCTGGACGCTGGGTGCTGGCTCTGGACGCTGGGTGCCGGCTCTGGACACTGGGTGACGGCTCTGGACGCTGGGTGCCGGCTCTGCATGCTGGGTGCCGGCTCTGGATGCTGGGTGCCGGCTCGGGACACTGGGTGACGACAGTGGACACTGGATGCCGGCTCTGGATGCTGGATGCCGGCTCTGGACACTGGGTGCCGGCTCTGGACACTGGGTGCCGGCTCTGGACACTGGGTGCTGGCTCTGGATGCTGGGTGCCGGCTCTGGACGCTGGGTGCCGGCTCTGGACGCTGGGTGCCGGCTCTGGACACTGGGTGCTGGCTCTGGACACTGGGTGCCGGCTCTGGACACTGGGTGCTGGCTCTGGATGCTGGGTGCCGGCTCTGGACGCTGGGTGCCGGCTCTGGACGCTGGGTGCCGGCTCTGGACACTGGGTGCCAGCTCTGGACACTGGGTGACGACACTGGACACTTGGTAGCCGCTCTGGACACTGGGTGCTGGCTCTGGCCAACTGCCACTTCCAGTGGCGTTGGACACTGGCTCTGGACACGGTGCCAGCTCAGGACATTGGGTGTCGGCTCTGGACACTGGGTGTCGACTCTGGACAATGGGCACCGGCTCTGGGCGCTGGGTGCAGGCTCGGGGCATTGGGTGCCTGCTCTGGGTACTGGGTGCCTGCTCTGGGTACTGGGTGGCGACACTGGACACTGGGCGCCGGCTCTGGGCACTGGGTGCCTGCACTGGACATAGGGTGGCGACACTGGGCGCCTGCTCTGGGCACTGGGTGGCGACACTGGACACTGGTGGGCGACATTGGACAATGGGCACTGGCTCTGGGTGCTGGATGCCGGCTCTGGGCGCTGGGTACCGGCTCGGGACACTGGGTGCCGGCTCTGGGCACTGGGTGTCGACACTGGACACTGGGTGGCGACACTGGACACTGGGCGCCTGCTCTGGACACTGGGTGACGACACTGGACACAGGGTGGAGACACTGGACACTGGGTGCCTGCTCTGGGCACTGGGTGCTGGCTCTGGATAGAGGGTGCCGACTCTCGATGCTGGGTCTGTGCTCTGTGCGCTGGATATCGGCTCTGGGTGCTGGGTACCGACTCTGGACAGTGTAAGCTGGCTCAGGCAGTGGGTGGCAACACTGGACACTGGTGCTGGTTCTGGACACTGGGTGCTGGCTCTGGACACTGGGTGCCGGCTCTGGACACTGGGTGCCGGCTCTGGACGCTGGGTGCCGGCTCTGGACGCTCTGGACAGAGGGTGCCGACTCTCGATGCTGGGTCTGTGCTCTGTGCGCTGGATATCGGCTCTGCGTACTGGGTGCCAGCTCTGGGCGCTGGGTGCCGGCTCTGGATGCTGGGTGCCGGCTCTGGATGCTGGGTGCCATCTCTGGACACTGGGTGACGACACTGGAATCTGGTGCTGTCTCTGGACACTGGGTGACGACACTGGACACTGGTGCTGGCTCTGGACACTGGGTGCCGGCTCTGGACACTGGGTGCCGGCTCTGGACACTGGGTGCCGGCTCTGGACGCTGGGTGCCGGCTCTGGATGCTGGGTGCCGGCTCTGGACACTGGGTGACGACAGTGGACACTGGATGCCGGCTCTGGACACTGGGTGCCGGCTCTGGATGCTGGGTGCCGGCTCCGGACACTGGGTGCCGGCTCTGGACACTGGGTGCTGGCTCTGGATGCTGGGTGCCGGCTCTGGACGCTGGGTCCCGGCTCTGGACACTGGGTGCCAGCTCTGGACACTGGGTGACGACACTGGACACTGGGTAGCCGCTCTGGACACTGGGTGCTGGCTCTGGCCAACTGCCACTTCAAGTGGCGTTGGACACTGGCTCTGGACACGGTGCCAGCTCAGGACATTGGGTGTCGGCTCTGAACACTGGGTGCCGGCTCTGTGTACTGGGTGCCTGCTCTGGGTACTGGTTGGCGACACTGGACAATGGGCGCCGGCTCTGGGCACTGGGTGCCTGCTCTGGGCACTGTGTGGCGACACTGGACACTGGTGGGCGACATTGGACAATGGGCACAGGCTCTGGGTGCTGGATGCCGGCTCTGGGCGCTGGGTACCGGCTCGGGACACTGGGTGTCGACACTGGACACTGGGTGGCGACACTGGACACTGGGCGCCTGCTCTGGGCACTGGGTGACGACACTGGACACAGGGTGGAGACACTGGACACTGGGTGCCTGCTCTGGGCACTGGGTGACGACACTGGGCACCGGGTGCTGGCTCTGGGCACTGGATGCCGGCTCTGGATAGAGGGTGCCGACTCTCGATGCTGGGTCTGTGATCTGTGCGCTGGATATCGACTCTGGGTGCTGGGTACCGACTCTGGACAGTGTAAGCTGGCTCAGGCAGTGGGTGGCAACACTGGACACTGGTGCTGATTCTGGACACTGGGTGCCGGCTCTGGACGCTGGGTGCCGGCTCTGGACGCTGGGTGCTGGCTCTGGGCGCTGGGTGTCGGCTCGGGGCATTGGGTGCCTGCTCTGGGCACTGGGTGCCTGCTCTGGGTACTGGGTGCCTGCTCTGGGTACTGGGTGGCGACACTGGACACCGGCTCTGGGCACTGGGTGCCTGCTCTGGACATAGGGTGGCGACACTGGGCGCCTGCTCTGGGCACTGGGTGGCGACACTGGACACTGGCTCTGGGTGCTGGATGCCGGGTCTGGGCGCTGGGTACAGGCTCGGGACACTGGGTGCCGGCTCTGGGCACTGGGTGTCCACACTGGACACTGGGCGCCTGCTCTGGGCACTGGGTGACGACATTGGACACTGGGTGGCGACACTGGACACTGGGTGCCTACTCTGGGCACTGGGTGACGACACTGGACACTGGGTGCCGGCTGTGGGCACTGGGTGCCGGCTCCGGACACTGGGCGCCTGCTCTGGACACTGGGTGACGGCTCTGGATGTTCGGGGCCGGCTCTAGGCACTGGGTGCTGGCTCTGGACAGAGGGTGCCGATTCTCGATGCTGGGTCTGTGCTCTGTGCGCTGGATATCGGCTCTGCGTGCTGGGTGCCAGCTCTGGACAGTGGGTGCTGGCTCAGCCGGTGGGTGGCAACACTGGACACTGGTGCTGGCTCTGGGCACTGGGTGCCGGCTGTGGGCACTGGGTACCGGCTCTGGACACTGGGTGCCGGCTCTGGACACTGGGTGACGGCTCTGGACACTGGGTGCCGGCTCTGGACACTGGGTGCCGGCTCTGGACACTGGATGCTGGCTCTGGATGCTGGGTGCCGGCTCTGGACGCTGGGTGCCGGCTCTGGATGCTGGGTGCCGTCTCTGGACACTGGGTGACGACACTGGACACTGGTGCTGACTCTGGACACTGGGTGCCGGCTCTGGACGCTGGGTGCCAGCTCTGGACACTGGGTGACGACACTGGACACTGGTGCTGGCTCTGGACACTGGGTGACGACAGTGGACACTGGATGCCGGCTCTGGACGCTAGGTGCTGGCTCTGGACACTGGGTGCTGGCTCTGGATGCTGGGTGCCGGCTCTGGACGCTGGATGCCGGCTCTGGACACTGGGTGCCAGCTCTGGACACTGGGTGACGACACTGGACACTGGGTAGCCGCTCTGGCACTGGGTGCTGGCTCTGGCCAACTGCCACTTCCAGTGGCGTTGGACACTGGCTCTGGACACGGTGCCAGCTCAGGACATTGTGTGTCGGCTCTGGACACTGGGTGTCGGTTCTGGACACTGGGTGTCGACTCTGGACATTG
>NC_052157.1:162869833-162914833 GCF_902713615.1 Scyliorhinus canicula
GTCTCTCCGCCTCCCCCCCCCCCCGGCTCTCTCCTCCCCCCCCCCCGGCTCTCTCCTCCCCCCCCCCGGCTCTCTCCTGCCCCCGGCTCTCTCCTGCCCCCGGCTCTCTCCTGCCCCCGGCTCTCTCCTGCCCCCGGCTCTCTCCTGCCCCCGGCTCTCTCCTGCCCCCGGCTCTCTCCTGCCCCCGGCCCTCTCTCGCCTCCCCCCGGCCCTCTCTCGCCTCCCCCCGGCCCTCTCTCGCCTCCCCCCGGCCCTCTCTCGCCTCCCCCCCCCGGCCCTCTCTCGCCTCCCCCCCAGCCCTCTCTCGCCTCCCCCCGGCCCTCTCTCGCCTCCCCCCCGGCCCTCTCTCGCCTCCCCCCCCGGCCCTCTCTCGCCTCCCCCCCGGCCCTCTCTCGCCTCCCCCCGGCTCTCCTCTGCCCCCCCCCCCCCCCCCCCCCCCGCCCTGCGCAACTGTCTCCTCTTTCCCTCTGTCCCCCCCAAGTCTGACTACTGTCACCTCACCCCCCACCCTTCCACCCGAGCCCTTCGCTCACCACTTCCTCCCCAAGAAAACCCAAAGCCAATCGCAGAGAATGCTGCTTCCCCATGGCATCAGTATGACAGATTTCCATTCTCCAAGGCTGGAGGCTGGCAGCTTTGGTGTCGATACCAATCCACTGGGAGCTGGGTGGAAATGCTCTGGCTTCAGGCTGTGCCACTTGGTCCCTGCAGACTCATTTCAGCCGTAGAGAATTCTGAATTGCATCCGTTTCTGTCGGCTGTTTAAATACTATGTCATTGACATATTGTTGGGAGTGCCTGAATGTGGTTTGACCCAGCAGTGCGAGGAGCTGAATTACTATCCCCCTCAATCACCCCAAGTTGAAACCTTCATTCGACATGAATCCAGCTCTCTTATACCATTAGATTCGTTCTGAAGGAGAGTCATATTGGACTCAAAACATTGACCCTGTTTCCTTCTCCACAGATACTGTCAGACCTGCTGAGTTTTTCCAGCACTTCCTGTTTTTATATCATTTCTGGTGGCTACACAAAGTATGTCCTCCTGATTTGTGCTATTGAATTTCTTTTTCAGGCAAAAACATCTGCCTATTTCAGTTAAAAGAACTTGTGAAGTAGAACTTGGGAAGTGGAGCAGGGAGTTTTCCGGGCACATTGGCCAACATTCCATCCTCAGCTGTCGTTGCCAGAAACAGATTCACTGGCCTTTTCCCCCTCAGCTCTGTGTGGAATCTTGCTGTGCATAAAATAGCAGTGTTGTCTCCTTACGTAAGCCAATGCCTTTTAAAGTAATTCACTGGATGTGAAGTGATATTGAGATATGTTAAGCCTGTTGCAACGGTGTGCAATTTTATATCAGTCAGCATTCTAAAAGGCTGCTTTTGAGACGGGGCCTTTCATGGATGATGTTTACCTCTGTTAGGGCTTTCAATCCACAGCGACCCCCTGTCCCGCAGCGACCCCCTGTCCCGCAGCGACCCCCTGTCCCGCAGCGACCCCCTGTCCCGCAGCGACCCCCTGTCCCGCAGCGACCCCCTGTCCCGCAGCGACCCCCTGTCCCGCAGCGACCCCCTGTCCCGCAGCGACCCCCTGTCCCGCAGCGACCCCCTGTCCCGCAGCGACCCCCTGTCCCGCAGCGACCCCCTGTCCCGCAGCGACCCCCTGTCCCGCAGCGACCCCCTGTCCCGCAGCGACCCCCTGTCCCGCAGCGACCCCCTGTCCCGCAGCGACCCCCTGTCCCGCAGCGACCCCCTGTCCCGCAGCGACCCCCTGTCCCGCAGCGACCCCCTGTCCCGCAGCGGCCCCCCTGTCCCGCAGCGACCCCCTGTCCCGCAGCGACCCCCTGTCCCGCAGCGACCCCCTGTCCCGCAGCGACCCCCTGTCCCGCAGCGACCCCCTGTCCCGCAGCGACCCCCTGTCCCGCAGCGACCCCCTGTCCCGCAGCGACCCCCTGTCCCGCAGCGACCCCCTGTCCCGCAGCGACCCCCTGTCCCGCAGCGACCCCCTGTCCCGCAGCGACCCCCTGTCCCGCAGCGACCCCCTGTCCCGCAGCGACCCCCTGTCCCGCAGCGACCCCCTGTCCCGCAGCGACCCCCTGTCCCGCAGCGACCCCCTGTCCCGCAGCGACCCCCTGTCCCGCAGCGACCCCCTGTCCCGCAGCGACCCCCTGTCCCGCAGCGACCCCCTGTCCCGCAGCGACCCCCTGTCCCGCAGCGACCCCCTGTCCCGCAGCGACCCCCTGTCCCGCAGCGACCCCCTGTCCCGCAGCGACCCCCTGTCCCGCAGCGACCCCCTGTCCCGCAGCGACCCCCTGTCCCGCAGCGACCCCCTGTCCCGCAGCGACCCCCTGTCCCGCAGCGACCCCCTGTCCCGCAGCGACCCCCTGTCCCGCAGCGACCCCCTGTCCCGCAGCGACCCCCTGTCCCGCAGCGACCCCCTGTCCCGCAGCGACCCCCTGTCCCGCAGCGACCCCCCTGTACCACCGGGTGTCACAGCTTCACAAGAAATGCAATGTTAGGATGTTTTTGAAGTGTCGATGAGAAGTCATTGTGCTCCCAAGGTTTGACTAACTGCACAGATTTCACATTTAAAACAGGGTAAGGAATGTGATCTTCTGCCATTAAAAATTGTAACTACAAAGGCAGCACGGTGGCGCAGTGGGTTGGCCCTGTTGCCTCACGGCGCCGAGGTCCCAGGTTCGAATCCCGACCCTGGGTCACTGTCCGTGTGCAGTTTGCACATTCTCCCGTATCTGCGTGGGTTTCACCCCCACAACCCAAAAGATGTGCAGGGTAGGTGGATTGGCCACACTGAATTGCCCCTCAATTGGAAAAAATTAATTGGGTACTCTAAATTTATAAAAAAAACAAAAAAAAATTAAATTTGTAAGTATAGGTTTTTTTTTATAAATTTAGATTACCCAATTATTTTTTCTATTAAGGGGCAATTTAGTGTGGCCAATCCACCTACCCTGCACATTTTTGGGTTGTGGGGGCGAAACCCACGCAGACACGGGGAGAATGTACAAACTCCACACGGACAGTGACCCAGAGCCGGGATCGAACCTGGGACCTCAGCGCCGTGAGGCGGTTATGCTAACCAGTAGGCCACCGTGCTGCCCTTGTAAGTATAGGTTTAATATTAATGCAAGGATACTGCGAGAAATGGAAGCATAATAACCTCTTGGGAGCTGGTTCTTTGCACCCTTGGCTCACGTGGGCCATGGGGAGTACGATGGATATTTTTAGGGTGATGTGGACTGTCCGCTGTGATCCAAAGTGTGTGAAGCCTCAGTTTGTTTTTTTGTATTTGAGGCTAATTATGACTTCTCTTGTCGCTAGACAGCAGTTGTCAGGATTGTTCTCTGTACACCCATGCTGATGAGAGCATTGTAAAACTGAACGCTCACACACCTCACAAAATAGCCAGGGGCCACGGCAGGGGTGCGGGAGGGTTGCTTTATTGTATTTGTGTTGAGTCTGATAAATCTGAGCCCTGGTTCTCAGGGGTAAGCCAACCGGGGGGGAAAATGTCCAGCGGTTTTATGAAACTCAGATAATTTATGACTAATAGACTTCAGTGCAAATGAAACAATTGTGGGAATGCTCAGTAATTGTGTTCAGCTGAGCTGTGTCTGTCTTTTAAACTGGTTTCATCTTTTATTTTTGTTTTTTCTAACAGAGGCGGAAGCTGGATGCTGTATACTATTACATGCGAAGTCTTGCTGCCAGCAATCCAATTCTTACAGCTAGGGAGAGTCTGATGAGCCTCTTCGAAGAAACCAAGAGGAAGGTCAGTCTGTCATTCAGTGCAGGGAGCAAGCTGGCAGAGTTATTTTGTGTGCGTGCGTGGGAGGAAGGAGGGAGAGAGCAAGTGGACGAGTTTGGCTTTAGCTAATGTTTACTGAGTCATAAACAGACCTTGGTGGCAGCGCTGGAAAGCTGTGTGAGATCTGTGACTTGTCTAGATCAGAAAAACAAGTCGGACGGGCCGTGTGAAAATGACCATTCATGCCGTCTGCACTACTGTGATGGCAAGCTTGGCACATGAACAAACCGGGATCAAAGCCTCATAACTCTCAGAAAATAAACAGAATAAACTGTACTTGAATGCATTGGAGAGGTTTAAAAGGCTGCACTCACTGCAGGTCACATCTCGGGATTACACAGGGATATGTTGCATACTTCTAAAAAATGTAGTTTCATGAAAACTTCTTAAAACTTAACCATATATCAAAAGGATGAAATCCAGAATCCAGCTGAATGTGCAGCTGAATATTCAGTCCCTGGTGTGACGATTAACAGTTGCACAGTTAGTTGCAGAGCGATGGGAGGAAGCTCATGTGAAGCATAATCACCAGTATGGACTTGGTGGGCTCAATGTCCTGTTTCTGTGTTGATCATCCTCTGCACCGTTCACACTGCAGACAGACTTCCCTCTGATGTGCAATTTTACAGAATTCAATTGCATCAATGATGAACAAGAGTATTTTTTGGAACAGAAAAAGACCTGTCTGATCTCTTTCTAATGAAATAAATCACACCAACCAAACTCAATCAAACACTCCCAGGACAGGTACAGCACGGGGTTAGATACAGAGTAAAGCTCCCTCCACACTGTCCCCATCAAACACTCCCAGGACAGGTACAGCACGGGGTTAGATACAGAGTAAAGCTCCCTCCACACTGTCCCCATCAAACACTCCCAGGACAGGTACAGCACGGGGTTAGATACTGAGTAAATCCCACTCTACGCTGTCCCAATCAAACGCTCCCAGGACAGGTACAGCACGGGGTTAGATACAGAGTAAATCTCCCTCTACACTGTCCCCATCAAACACTCCCAGGACAGGTGCAGCACGGGGTTAGATACAGAGTAAAGCTCCCTCTACACTGTCCCCATCAAACACTCCCAGGACAGGTGCAGCACGGGGTTAGATACAGAGTAAAGCTCCCTCTACACTGTCCCCATCAAACACTCTCAGGACAGGTGCAGCACGGGGTTAGATACTGAGTAAAGCTCCCTCTACACTGTCCCCATCAAACACTCTCAGGACAGGTACAGCACAGGGTTAGATACAGAGTAAAGCTTCCTCTACTCTGTCCCCATCAAACACTCCCAGGACAGGTACAGCACGGGGTTAGATACAGAATAAAGCTCCCTCTACACTGTCCCCATCAAACACTCCCAGGACAGGTACAGCATGGGGTTAGATACAGAGTAAAGCTCCCTCTACACTGTCCCCATCAAACACTCCCAGGACAGGTACAGCACGGGGTTAGATACAGAGTAAAGCTCCCTCTATAATGTCCCCATTAATGCCTCTGTCTGAAAGTTAAAAATGTTTTTTTTCTTGATTAATCATGAGGATAATTTTGGATTTGAATGGCGTTAGCCCTGAGATCCTCGCACTGGAGGTTTCTGACATGAATTTGGTAGGGTTCTACCATAAGCTGAAAAAGATTTCCCTCTATGTCAAGGGACATAACCTTAAAATTCAGACTGGTCGTTCAAGAGTGAATCTCTCAGTGAATGTATTTACATGTGTCCCTGTGGAATCAGGTACTGAGGAATGAAGGGTGGTAGAAGTATGGAGCTATCTTTTACCAACAGTTAATCTGTAGTTTAAATTTTGAAGGACAGACGTTTGCTCGGGAAGGATATAAAGGGTATAAAACTAATAAACAGAGCAACAAACATTGGCAGGAGTGGCTTATGGACTATCAACTAGCAGTGATAATGTCGGGCATGGTATTAATCAGGAAATTAGCGGTATGTGTAACTGGGGTGGCCTTGTGGTTAGCACTGCTGCCTCACAGTGACAGTGCCCCGTGTTCAAACCGGCCTTGGGTCACTGTCTGTGTGGAGTTTGTACGTTCTCTCCCTGTCAGCGTGGGTTTCCTCTGGGTGCTCCGGTTTCCTCCCACAGTCCATAGGTGCACTGGGTAGGTGCATTGGTCATGCTAAATTGCCTTTTCGTATCCAGGGATGTGTAGGTTAGGTTATGAGTTGCCAGGATAGGGTGGGGTATGGCGGATGGACATGGGTGGAATGCTCATTTAAAGGGTCAGTGTGGACTTGATGGGCCGAATGGCCTCCTGCACTATAGGGATTCTATGATAGGGGAATACAGTAATCAGGGAGGACGTCAATGTACATATAGACTGGCTAAACTTAATTAGCATTAATGCTGAGGGGACAAATTCGTAGGTTATACAAGAAATGGTTTTCTCGGACAGTATGTTGAGGAACCAACGCGACAACAGGATATTTTAGATCTAACAATGAGAAAGGGATAGTTAATAATCTTGCTGTAAAGGTGTCTTTAGGGAAGATTGCGCATAATTGCAATGCAATGCAAATCTCTTATTGTCACAAGTAGGCTTCAATTAAGTTACTGTGAAAAGCCCCTAGTCGCCACATTCCGGCGCCTGTTCGGGGAGGCTGTTACGGGAATCGAACCGTGCTGCTGGACCTGCTTCGTCTGCTTTGAAAGCCAGCGATTTAGCCGAGTGAGCTAAACCAGGGAATTTCACCTGAGGATTAAAAGTGATGTGTTCAATCCAGAATTCAGGGTCTTTTATCTAAACAAAGGAAACTACGAAAGTATGAAAACTGAGTTTGCTGAGGTAAATTGGGGAACATCCATTAAAAGGTCTGATCAAAAGTTGACAAAATATAGTAAATCTGCAGAGTGGGAGCATATTAAAATTCACAGAGGAGAACCAGGAAATTGATAAAGAAAAGGGAAAATTAAAGTAACGAAGAACATAAAAACCGACTGTGTAGGTATCTAAAAAGGAACAGGTTGATAAAGACAAATTTGGGAGAACTTGCTGTTCATGTCGGAGTAGGATGCATGGAAGATGGCTCCCAGGATCCTTGTATTTTTTATCCCTTTTGCCTGTTTTTCGTGGTTTTTACTGTTTCAATCCAGCTGAGCGAACTGGATAGCAGTTAGCCAACGGAGCTATGCCTCATGTCTAATCACAAAAACCCCAGGCTGGTAGTCTGGTGAGGGAATCTGAGGGAGAGAAGATGGCGGAGGTGCCCTCGCCCATCACGGTAGACACGCTGGCTGTGGTGATGGCACAGGATCTAGAGAAGTTCGGGAAGCAGATGGACAGACAGTTTGATTGGCAAGGAAAAGAGCTGAAGGAGTCTTTCAAAGCTACCAATGAGGAGGAACTGGGCTGGAATCTATTCTGAAGAATGTGATAACGGCGCCCGTCGAAAATAATGGTGAGATTGGGCAGAGTCAACATGGATTTATGAAAGGGAAATCACGTTTGACAAACCTGTTTTTGAGGACGTTACTGCGAGAACAGATAAGGGTGAACCAGTGGATGTGGTGTACTTGGATTTTCAGAAGCCTTTCAAAAGGTCCTAAACAGGAAATTAGTAAGTGAAATTAGAGGTCATGTGATTGGTGGGGCTGGTGTGGGGGGGGGGGGTTGATTATTCAGGTATGGACTGAGGATTGTTTAACAGACAGAAAGCAGAGATGGGGATAAACGGATCGTTCTCAGGTTGGCAGGCTGCGACTATTGGAGTGCTGCAAGGATCAGTGTTATGGCCTCAGCTCTCCACAACATATATCAATGATTTGGATGTGGGAACCAAATGTAATATTTCCAAGTTTGCTGATGGCACAAAACTTAGCAGGAACAGAAATTGTGAGGAGGATGCAAAGAAGCTTCAAGGAGATTTAGACAGACTAAGTGAGTGGACAAGAACATGGCAGATGGAATGTGATGTGAAAAAATGTGAAGTTGTCCATTTTGGTAATAAAAATAGAAATGCTGAGTATTTCTTAAATGGGGAGAAATTGGGAAGTGTTGATGTCCACAGAATCTGGGATGTTCTTGTTTTTAAGTCACTGAAAGCTAACGTGGGTGCAACAAGCAGTTTTTTTGAGAATGTTACAGCCATGATGTAGCTAAATATGAACAGGCTTGAGGGCTGAATGGCCAATTCCAGTGTCCACGTCCCTGTGTTTCTATAAGGGATGTGGAGTGAATGCAGGTGGATGGATGAATGCAGATTAACTAAAAATTTAATTTCATGGTAGAACAGACTTGATGGACTCTTCTTGTTCTTGGGTTCCTTGCTACACTATAAGAATTTTTGTTTCCAATTTTGGGTTTGAAGAACCCTTTATCATTTTTACTGGGAGTTAAACTGGAAACTCTGTGCACCAGTCTCAACACGTCAATGTCTTGCACCAGCTTCTATTCGTACCATTCTTTCCTGGTGATGGATTTAACAATCCAATATTGTCTGCTCCCGTCTCCATGACTGGTTCGAACAAACATGGAGCCCCTGACCCTGGAGTATGGTATTTAGCTAACTATGATTCACAGTGAATGTCACTGAGTAACTTTCCCCTGCTTGCTCTTTATTTTATGAATGCTTGACATGAAGTTTGGGCAAATTCAATGAATTTGAGGTTTTCGAACAGGCTGATTTTCAAAATGAGCAGAACCGCAGTACTTGTGCTGAGGGAGGCTGTCTTGCAGTTTGGACTGAAACCACAGGACACTTGCATACCAGAGCTCAGCTCAATGACCAATTCAACTCACTCAGACCTCTTCTATGATATGCAGTGTGTCTGTGTTTTACTGCAGAGTCCACACTGATGATCTACAAATAGTCACATTAACAAAAATCCATTCAGCAATTCCTTTGAAACAGCCAATGGCTCTCTGGACAGATATTTCCTCAGATTAACATAATCCGCTCTCTAAGATTTTCTCAATGCATCGGAGTGCCATAAACACCAGTTTGTGTGTGAGAGTATAAATACTAATGGCAGCAAATAGAAATTTAACCATTGGTTTAAGCTGAATCAATAATCCTCTCACACTGAAATGGTCTCATGGAGCAACCTTTGCTCCCTAGTTTGATGGAGGTTGATTGTATTCATGGTTTAGTCTTCAGACGGAGTTAATTGAGTCCAGTAAGATCCGTGTTGGAATTCTTCAAGCTCCTTTCCCTCGCCATCCCAATCTGAATGACTGTCTGCTGCTTCACACCATGTGTAAGTTTGTTACTGGCATTCCTATCCTTCCTGTTCTTCCCCAGCCTAGTCCAAACGTCTGTCTGATTCCGACTGAGGGAACTGCTGTGTTGCTCTACGTTAATGATCTGTTCTGTTCTGAGAACTACTGGCAGTGTGGCTGGGAAACAAAATTATTGCTTTCAGTCCAGGATATTTTTCTTTACCTTGGACAGGCAGGTTCCAGGGCCAGTGTTGCATTTATCCCCCCTCTGTCTAGTCCCTCGCCATTATTCCACACCCTATCATTCATCACACAACAAAATATGTGTTCTTCATTTACCATCATAGCTATTTTTCTTCATCTTTTTAAAAACCTCATTGCCACAGTTATGTTAAAGGATTTAAATTAGCAATGAATCCCTCTTCCTGATTGTTCCTGTGACACAGATGTTGTCAAGGTGGGTCTGCCTCACGGTATGGAAATAGGATTACTATTATAGCTACTAACAGGATATTTTCTTCATGCTGTCATGCCCTCTATGGCTGTCCCTCATTCTACGAGTCAGGAATGGCATTGTATACCTGTTGTGTGGTCGGTAGAATGTGCTATATAGGCACATTATGTTTAAGCAGGAAGAACACATTATGCTTCTGCTGCCCTTAATCTTTCAGTGTAGATGACACAATCACACTGTTTGATCAGCTCTCTTTAATGCTTCACACGTAGTAGTTCCCAACATGCTTTCCACCACACTGCTTCATGGTTAGAGGATGTAGAGCACCATTGCTGATCTATGCATTCAGTGTATGGTTGTGGCTGAGAGGTGGGATGGGGACACGGAGATGAAGAACCATGGCAGGACAAAGGAGTACTCGTGGAGTTGTGGGATATTGTGCACTTGTAATTTAGCCAGACTTCTGACTGTGTCAGAAGGTGGATTTCTGTTCTGTCTAGCATTCTTAAATATAAATAGTGTTACCGTTGCATTTTCCATCACTTGAGTCCTACAAGTAAATTTAGGGAGTTAGGAGTTAAACTAAAAAGTAGGACCTCAAAGATAGTAATCTCAGGATTGCTACAAGTGCCACGTGCTAGTCAGAGTAGGAATGTCATGATAGATGGGATGAATATGTGGCTTGAGAGATGGTGCAAGAGGGAGGGATTCAAATTCCTGGGGTATTTGAACCGGTTCTCGGGGAGGTGGGACCAGTACAAACTGGATGATCTGCACCTGGGCAGGACTGGAACCGATGTCCTAGGGGGGAGGTGTTTGCTCGTGCTGTTGGGGAGGGTTTAAACTAATGTGGCAGGGCGGTGGGAACCGATGCAGGAAGTCGGAGGGAAGTAAAGTGGGGACAGAAACAAAAGGCAGTAAGGGGGAAAAGTGAAAGGCAGAGAAATTAAAGTCAAATATCAAGCAGGGCCATAGCACAGAGACTGTGGAGAACTCAGTGAATGGGTCCAATAAGGCTAAGAGAAATAAAACACAGGGACAGTGTACAAAACATGATCGGACAGATGGTCTGAGAAAGCAGGGCAGAGAGTAAGGGAAGACTAGATTAAATTGCATTTATTTCAATGCAAGAGGCCTAACGGACAAGGCAGATGAACTCCGGGCATGGATGGGTACATGGGACTGGGATATTATAGCTATTACTGAAACATGGCTAAAGGAAGGGCAGGACTGGCAGCTCAATGTTCCGGGGTACAGATGCTATGGGAAAGATAGAACAGGATATAGGAGAGGAGGTGGAGTTAGGGTTTTGATTAGAGAGAATATCACGGCAGTACTGAGAGGAGATATATCTGATGGTTCACCCACTGAGTCTATATGGGTAGAACTGAAAAATAAGACTGGAGAGATCACTTTGAACATAGAACATAGAACAGTACAGCACAGAACAGGCCCTTCGGCCCTCGATGTTGTGCCGAGCCTTTGATAGGACAGTACTACAGGCCTCCAAATGAAGGAGCAAATATGCAAGGAGATTATTGGTAGCTGCAAGAAAAATAGGGTGGAAACTTTTCCAAAATTGACTGGGGCAGACATGGCATTAGGGGCTTGGATGGAGCGAAATTTGTTATTCAGGATGAATTTCTCATTCAGTATGTAGATGGCCTGACTAGATAGGGGGGCAAAACTTGACCTCCTCTTGGAAAATAAGGAAGGGCAGATGACAGAAGTGTTAGTGAGGGATCACTTTGGAACCAGTGAGCATAATTCCATTAGTTTTAAGATGGCTATGGTGAATGACAGTTCTGGCCCAAAAGTTAAAATTCTAAATTGGGGCAAGACCAATTTTGATTGTATTAGACAGGAGCTTTCAAAAGTTGATTGGGGGAATCTGTTGACAGTCTGGTAAGTGGGAGGCTTTCAAAAGTGTGTTAACCAGGGTTCAGGGTAAGCACATTCCTTTTAAAGTGAAGGGCAAGGCTGATAGAAGGAGGGAACCCTGGGTGACTTGGGCTCTTGAGGTCCTGGTCAAAAGGAAGAAGGAGGCATATGACATGCATCGACAGCTGGGATCAAGTGGATCCCTTGAAGAGTATAGAGGTTGTCGGAGTAGAGTTAAGAGAGAAATCAGGAGTGCAAAACTAGGACATGAGATTGCTTTGGCAGATAAGGCAAAGGAGATTCCAAAGAGCTTCTACAAATACATAAAAGGCAAAAGAGTAACAAGGGAGAGAGTAGGGCCTCTTAAGGATCTACAAGGTCATCTATGTGCAGATCCACAAGGGATGGGTGAGATCCTAAATAAATATTTATCATCGGTATTTGCTGTTGTGAAAGGCGTGGTGTTACCGAATTTGGGGAAATAAATAATGATGTCTTGAGGAGTGTACATCTTACAGAGAAGGAGGTTCTGAAAGTCTTAAAGCGTTCGAGGGAGATAAATCCCCGGGACCTGATGAAATGTATCCCAGGATGTTGTGGGAAGCTAGGGAGGAAATTGCGGTCCCCTAGCAGAGATATTTGAATCATCGACAGCCACAGCAAATTGGAGGGTAGCAAATGTTGTGCCCTTGTTTAAGAAGGGCCGCAGGAACTACAGACCAGTGAGCCTAACGTCTGTGGTGGGTAAGTTGTTAGAAGTTATTCTGAGAGACAGGATCTACAGGCCTGGAGTTGGGTGCACTTCCCGCAGTGTAGTCAGTGGGAACACAAGTGGTGTCCCTTACCTCCCACGTCTTAACTTAATTCCATCTGAATTCGCAAAGAGATTTATAAGGTGAAAAAAAATAAACGATTAAACACACGTTATACTGCTGCTACTCTCTAAAGTGAACTCTCTAAAATTGGTGATTCTGCTTAATACAATTATAGCTTACTGCCCCCTACAAAAGAACCACTACAACTCTTACCTTACAGGTTTTTATCATCTGGTGATGATAAAAATCCCCGGGACCTGATGCAATGTATCCCAGGATGTTGTGGGAGGCTAGGGAGGAAATTGCGGTCCCCTAGCAGAGATATTTGAATCAATACATTCAAATATATATTGTGCTCTGGCGAACGAGGGCACTGCCCCCGCGCAACATCTCGTAAACTGTATATATCTGAACTCCCCCGATCCTCGCAATCCTCCCTTCAACGAACAAGTCCCTCACCCGTTCCAACCCTTCCGTCCTCATGCCACTGTCTATATGTTGCATCAATCCCTGCGAGGAGGAAACTGGGGATTCCCGCAGATAGGGCCCAGCACCGACATACCCTCCACACCAAAATGACGCCTCAGTTGGTTCCAAACCTTCAAGGATAAAGCCACCACCAGACTCACCATATACCTCCCCGGGGCAAACAGAACAGCCAGGGCCCTCCGACTTACCCCCGTACACGACGCCTCCTCCACCTGCACGCACTCCGCTCTTTCCTCCCCTCACCGCTGCCAGACCTCAGCATTTGCCACCCAGTAATAATACAGCAGGTCCCACAACCACAATCTCCTGCCGGTTCCTTTGTAGAAACACTCGCCCAATCCGTGGCGTCTTACCAGCCCAGATGAAAGCCCAAATTAACCTGTCCACCCTACCCAAAAATGCCTTTGGCATGAGTATCGGGAGGGGCTGAAACACAAAAAGAAATCTTGGCAGGATGTTCATCTTGACCGTCTGCACCTACCCAGCAAATGAAAGTGGGATGGCATCACACCTCTTCATATCCCCCTTCACTCCCTCCACCATGATAGCCAGATTCCATTATACATGGTGGCCCAGTCATGAACCAACTGAATACCCAAATACTGAACCTGCTGTGAACCAGCTTAAATGGCAGGGCGCTCAAATCTGCCCCTCTGTACAGGGCATTCATCGGAAACACTTTACTGTTGGTCATATTCAAGTGTAGCCTGAAAAAGCGCCAAACCCCTCCAATATATCCATAATCCGATCCATACATTTCAACGAGTTCAAAATGTACATCAGCGAGTCATCTGCATACAACGAGACTCTGTATTCCCTACCTCCTCTTACAATACCTGACCACCCCACTGATGACTGGAGCGCAATAGCCATGGGCTCAATAGCCAATGTGACAGAAGCAGAAAACGAGCACCTCCATCTCGTACCCCTGTAGAGCCGGAAATCTCCCCAGCTGATCAAATTCATCCTAACACTAGCTGTGGGGCTGCATATAACAACCTCACCCATGAGATTAACGTGGGCCCAAACCTCCCTAACATACCTGGACACTATCCTATCGAATCCCTTTTCCGCATCCGTAGCCACAACAGCCTCCGGCACCATGTCCGCGGACACTTCATAACCACATTCAATAAACGTCGAATATGACTTGACAGCTGCCTCCCCTTCATGAAACCCACTTGATTCTCCAATACACCTCCGGCCCACATCCCTCCAACCACCTTGCCAATACCTCAGCAAGCATCTTCACGCCTGTGTTGATAGGAAGATTGGCCTATATGACCCACACTCCACCGGCTCCTCATTCTTCTTGGGGATTATCGATGCCTGAGCCAGCGTGGCTGGCAGCTCACCCTGTGCCAAAGAATCGCAAAACATCTCCAGCAAAGTGGGGCCATTTCCACCACAAACCATTTTGTAAAAGTCGACCGGGAAACTATCAAGTAACGGTGCCTTCCCTGACTGTATTAACCCAATTGTATCTATCACCTTTTGTAGCCCGAACGGAGGCTGCAATCCCTCACCCTTCTCCCCCTCGACCTCTGGGAACACCAGCCCATCAAGAAACTGCCCCATCTCAGGCCCCCCCCCCAGGTTCAGACCCGTACAGGCCCTTGTAGAAGGACTCAAATGCTTTATTAATGTGCCCCAGCGTTGTCATCAATGCACCCCCCCCCTCCTCATTTGAACTATCTCCCGCGCAGCAGCTTGTTGCCTCAGTTGATGTGCTAACAGGCAGCTGGCCTTCTCTAATTAGTTCTACATGAGCCCCCTCGCTCTCCGAATATGGGCTACCGCCTTAACTGTAGCTTCTTCCGCTCCGCTAAGGTTCCCTGGTCGGGATACTAGCGTAATGCCTATTCACCTCCAAAATAACACCCACCAAGTGCTGCCTCTCCGCCCTCTCTACCGTATCCCTATGGACCTTGTACGCAATCACTCCTTCCCCACCCCCGCCATACCATCGCCTTCAACTCCTCCCAAAACATGGAGCACGAGACCTCCCTGTTCAGATTAACCTCCACATACTTAATTTCTGAAGGCACCTTTCCGCAAAACTTTTCATTTGCCAATAACGCCGAGTCCGTCCTCCAGGAGGGTCCCTGTGACTGATCCAGAAAATGCGTTGCGTGGTCTGAGACAGCAATCACCCCATATTCCACCCTCTCTATCCCCGGGAGAATCGAATTACCACAAAAGTCTGTGCGGGAGTATACCCGATGCATGTGGGCGATGTATGCAAACTCCCTCTCCCCCGGGTGCCAAAATCTCCAAGGATACCCCCCTAAATTTGGGTCATAAACACCCCTCGTTCCTTCACCATTCCCGACCTAACCTGTGTCCTTGGGCTCAATCGGTCCAACCAAGGCTCCATCACACAACTAAAATAGCCCCATTATTAATTTATGCGAGTCCAGATCCGAGATGTCTGCCACCATCCGTTGAACAAATTCTCCATCCTCCCAATTAGGCGACCGGAGCACCCTCCAAAACCTCACTGACCATCACAAACCGACCCCCTGGGCCTCGCACCTCCCTAGCCACCACAAATAGCATCCTCTTACTAAATGGAATAGCAACCCTCTTGACTTGGAATCAAATCCTAAGTGGATTTGACCTACCCACCCCTTGTGCAACTTCACCTGGCCTTTAACCTCAAGTGTATTTCCTGAAGGAACACTACCTCCGTCTTCAAACTTTTCAATTGCACAAATGGCCTGGATCTCTTCACCGGCCCATTCAACTCCCGTATATTCCATGTCACTATCCTCACCAGGTCTTTCTGACCCCCATCCCACCATCCCAATCCATCATCAAACCATCTCTACCTCCATTTTCTTTTCTTGTCTGAGCCCACCTAAAGTGGCCACTTAGTCCCCTCTGCCCCGCCATTGCCCTGGAAACGATCTGGCCCACCTGCGTACCAACACTCCCCTGCTGCCCGTCACAGCCCCTACCCCATATTGCTTCCGTTTGGCAGCATGCCTGCTTGCGTGGCAACTCCTGCCTGAAGACTGAAACAAAGGCCCTCACTCATGTGGTGATATGCCTGTACACAATTGCAAATGAATATTGTTAGCAATACGACCTTCTACCAGCAGGTGGCGATAGAGATCTACCATGTGACTCGAGATATCCAGCAGTTGGTAGTAAGTCGTACAAGAGGATAGTTGCATTAGAAGTAGCTTCAGGAGAATTCACTGAATTCATCTCTCTAATTTTATTTGTCATATGCCATTTGCACATGGCTTGGTTAATAATCTGGAAGCTATTACTTTTGAGGTTCTGCTTAATTTGGTGTCAAGCAAATAAAATAAATTAGCGCGGGCAAGAAAATGTAATATATACACACAACTGTTGATAAATAAGGGAAAAGCCAATAAAAAGATTTTCAAAAATAAATTTGGTGCCAAGCTTCTCACACTGACTATGAACAACCTTCTTCCTTGTCCCGTCCATGTTGTTGGTACCTACATGGACACGACCGCTCGATCCTGCATTATGGCGGATTATGATACTGTATGCCTTCACTTGCTTTTAAAAACAATTTAAAGTGCCTAATTCTTTTTTTTCCAATTAAGGGGCAATTTAGCATGGCCAATCCACCTACCCCGCACATCTTTGTGCTGTGAGGGTGAGACCCACGCAGAAACGGGAGAATGTGCAAACTCCACACAGACAGTGACCCGGGGCCGGGATCGAACCCGGGTCCTCAGTAGCGTGAGGCAGCAGTGCTAACCACTGTGCCAACATGCCACCCATTGCACTTGCTATTTTTAAGGATGATCGTCCGTCTCAGTTTCTATCTTGCTTTAATTCTTCTTCTTCTTTGTGTGAGAGAGAGAGGGGCAGCAGGGTAGCATGGTGGTTAGCATAAATGCTTCACAGCTCCAGGGTCCCAAGTTCGATTCCCGGCTGGGTCACTGTCTGTGTGGAGTCTGCACGTCCTCCCCCTGTGTGCGTGGGTTTCCTCCGGGTGCTCCGGTTTCCTCCCACAGTCCAAAGATGTGCGGGTTAGGTGGATTGGCCATGCTAAATTGCCCGTAGTGTCCTAATAAAATGTAAGGTTAAGGGGGGGGTTGTTGGGTTACGGGTATAGGGTGGATATGTGGGTTTGAGTAGGGTGATCATGGCTCGGCACAACATTGAGGGCCGAAGGGCCTGTTCTGTGCTGTACTGTTCTATGTTCTATGAGAGAGAGAGTGAAAGCCACTTCCCCTTCAAACCCACCTCACCGATGTAGTGTCTAGTTGCAGCCTACTTTGTGCCTGATCATTCTCATCCTGTTCAGTGCCTCAGGCATTCTGTTTGAATGAGGCCCCCTTACCATGATCCTCCCTGAGGGAAGGACACGATCTGAGATTGATTGATTTGTGTCAGGCAAGTGTATTGAGAGTTACAGAATCATTGAATGCCAGAGCAGACCCGAAGGGACTAATGGGCCTGCCACTGTTCCTATAGCCTTGGTTTTGATGCTGTAGAACAATGCTCCAGCCCCTCTCTGAAAGTCTGTCTCACATGGGCTTTGGGGGAAATGGAATAGGTCTTAGACAACGAATGTCAGGATAGAACCAACACAGTCTGGCTAAGACCCAACACAACATAAACATAAAGTGACAGGCCCAAGATCTGAGCAAAGCCAGAGTTGAAGTACTTATTCTTCAATTTTATTGAATAGAGACTACATTACTGAGAGAGAGCCTTCCCCTTTACTTTGCTCTTGAGGAGATGGCTGCACTGGCAGCACGTGATCATGACCAGTGCCTTTTTGATTATGCTATCTGTAAGATTTCACTTTTATTTCATTGAGTGGCTTTCTCTGTAGAGAGATTTTGATCCCACAGTGCTCTTTGAAGAAGAGCTGGAGAATTCTCTGGGTGTTCTTTTTTAAAAATATATTTAGAGTACCCAATTATTGTTTTTCCAAGAAAGGGGCACTTTAAGAACATAAGAACTAGGAGCAGGAGTAGGCCATCTGGTCCCTCGAGCCTGATCCGCCATTCAATGAGATCATGGCTGATCTATTGTGGACTCAGCTCCACTTTCCCCCCCAAACATCATAACCCTTTATTCTTCAAAAACTATCTATCTTTATCTTAAAAACATTTAATGAAGGAGCCTCAACTGCTTCACTGGGCAAGGAATTCCATAGATTCACAACCCTTTGGGTGAAGAAGTACCTCCTAAACTCAGTCCTAAATCTACTTCCCCTTATTTTGAGGCTATGTCCCCTAGTTCTGCTTTCACCCGCCAGTGGAACCAACCTGCCCGCATCTATCCTATCTATTCTCTTCATAATTTTATATGTTTCTGTAAGATCCCCCTGATCCTTCTAAATTCCAACGAGTACAGTCCCAGCCTACTCAACCTCTCCTCGTAATCCAACCCCTTCAACTCTGGGATTAACCTAGTGAATCTCCTCTGCACACCCTCCAGCGCCAGTACGTCCTTTCTCGAGTAAGGAGACCAAAACTGAACACAATACTGCAGGTGTGGCCTCACTAACACCTTATACAATTGCAGCATAACCTCCCTAGTCTTAAACTCCATCCCTCTAGCAATGAAGGACAAAACTCCATTCGCTTTCTTAATCACCTGTTGCACTTGTAAACCAACCTTCTGTGACTCATGCACTAGCACACCCAGGTCTCTGCATAGCAGCATGTTTTAATATTTTATCATTTAAATAATAATCCTGTTTGCTGTTATTCCTACCAAAATGGATAACCTCACATTTGTCAACATTATATTCCATCTGCCAGACCCTAGCCCATTCACTTAACCTATCCAAATCCCTCTGCAGACTTCCAGTATCCTCTGCCCTTTTCGCTTTACCACTCATCTTAGTGTCATCTGCCAACTTGGACACATTGCCCTTGGTCCCCAACTCCAAGTTAGTGGTCAATCCACCTACTCTGCACATCTTTTTGGGTTGTGGGGGCGAAACCCACGCAGACATGGGGAGAATGTGCAAACTCCACACGGACAGTGACCCGGGGCTGCGATCGAACCCTGGGCCCTTGGTGCTGTGAGGCAGCAGTGCTAACCACTGCACTACCCTTATTCTCTGGGTGTTCTGACCAACACTTATCCTTTAATCAGCGCCTAGAATCAGTTCATCTGAGCTTTATATTTAATTTCTGTTTGAGAACTTGCAAATTGAATGGTGTTTTTACTACAAGACAACACCAACTAAACATCAAATGTACTTTATTGAGTGTGAAGTATTCTGAAAGATACTATCGAAATGCATGTTTCTTCTGTTTTCCACAGTGTTTGTCACTTCAATGACTCGCCATCATTCTTGTGCAGGAAACTTTCGCTTCATGGTGTGTTTGTCTTTCTATTCCAGGCTGAACAAGCTGAGTTCAAGAGGCAGCAAGAATGTGAACTCAGCCCAGGCCCCAGAGGCAGGGGCAGGAAGCAGACTCTCAAGCAGGTTGGAGAAGACACCAGCCGGGTGGAGATTTGGGTCCGTGCCACTCACCCTCACATGTCTCAGGGAAGTGAATCGGGCAGAGATGATGGAACTTCAGAACAGGATGAAGATCTGGGAAATCTCTCTCCCAGTGATGTAAGTACATTGATGCTGTTACCTCTGACCAATGGATATTGAGGTATAAGGATATGGGCGGCACGGCAGCACAATTGCTCCACAGCTCCAAGGTCTCTGGTTCGATTCCTGGTTTGGGTCACTGTCTGTCCGGAGTGCACGTTCTAGCCGTGTCTGCGTGGGTTTGCTCCTGGTGCTCTGGTTTCCTTCCACAGTCGAAAGGTCTAAAACGGGTAGGTGGGGATTACGGGGATAGAGTGGAGGTGTGGGCTTGAGAAGGGTGCTCTTTCCAAGGGCTGGTGCAAACTCGATGGGCCAAATGGCTTCCTTCTGCACTGTACATTCTATGATGGTGCAGATCACTGGGAAAGTAACCAGTTGGCCACTGGCCATCGAGCCAGAGAGTATGATAGTCCCGGGAACCAGATGGATCTGAATAAGATACCATTTTATAATTATTGTTGTTTACTTGTTTGCAAGACTGAGATTTGCTACCTTACCATTGGATTTCATGTCAGTTCCATATGTTTTGTGGCTCTTGTTTTTGTCCCATTGTAATAGACGAGCTTGAGCCCAATTGGGTGTCCCTGTTCACTCAAAACCCTGACTTGGAAATATATCGCCATTCCTTCACTGTCGCTGTGGCAAAATCCTGGAACTCTCTCCCTAACAGCACAGTGGGTGTATGTACACCATATGGACTGCAGCGGTTCAAGAAGGCAGCTCACCACCACCATCTGAAGGGCAATTAGGGGATGGGCAATGAATGCTGACTAGCCAGCGACACCCACATCCTGTTAAAATGAATTGAAGAAAAGAACATGCCGATCTGATAGTACCCTCTCTGCCTACTCAGCCCCTTGCTTACCAAAAATCTATCCATCTCTGCCGTAATAATGTTCAAAGACTCGGCTTCCACCACCTTTTCAGGAAGAGACTCTGAATCTTCTGAGAGAAATACATTTCCCTAATGTCCTTTTAAATGGGGGACCACTTATTTTTAAACAGTGACTCCTAGTCCTAAAATCTCCCATAAGAGGAAACATCTTCACATCCGCCCTGTCAAGCCACCTCAGGCTCTTATAGGTTTTGATCAACATCACCTCTTTCTCTCCTTTGTTGTCTTTGAAATTTTGAGTGCCCAATTCCAGTTAAGGGGCAATTTAGTGCAGCCAATCCACCTAACCAGCACATCTTTGGGTTGTGGAGGTGAGACCCACGCAGACACGGGGAGAATGTGCAAACTCCACACGGGCAGTGACCCAGAGCCGGGATCAAACCTGGGACCTCAGCACCGTAGTCCCAGTGCTAACCACTGCGCCAGAGTGTCACCCTCTCTTACTCTTCTAAACTCCAGTGGATACAAGCTCCAGTGGATACAGTGGCTCCAGTGGATACAGTGGCTCCAGTGGGTAAATACCTAGGCCCAGATGAGATGTATCCTAGGCTGCTGTGTGAGGCAAGGGAAGAGATTGCAGGTGCTCTGGCCACAGGAGAGATGCCAGAGGAGAGGACTGGAGGACAGTTAATGTGGTGACATTATTCAAGCAGGGAAGAAGGGAAAACCAGGTAATTGCAGAGCAATTAGTCTAATATTGGTGGTAGTGAAATTATTGGAATAAGTTCTGGGGCCAGAATTAATCTTCATTTGGAGAGGCAATTTTTTGAGAAGCTGACTCGGTGTACATAAGGCCAGTGCAGTTGATGTAATCTACATGAACTACATGCGTCCAAAATAGGCAGAAGGCAGAGGGTGATGGTCAATGGCTGTTTCTGGGCCTGGAAGCCTGCGTCCGGTGGTGTACCGCAGGGATCGGTGTTAGATCCTTTGCTGTTTTCAGTGTACGTTGTTCTAGATGTGAATGTGGGAGATGGGGTCAGTATGTTTGCAGATGACATGAAAATTGGTGGTGTGGTAAACAGCGAGGAGGAAAGTCTTAGATTACAGGATGATATAGACGGGCTAGTCAGACAGGCAACCCAGAAACATGTGAGGTGATGCATTTTGGGAGGACTAACAAGACAAGGGAATACACAATGAACGATAGGATGCTAGGCAGTACAGAGGACCAGAGGGACCTTGGAGTGCATGTCCATAGATCCCTGAAGAGAGCAGGGCAGGTAGATAAGGTGGTACAAAGGTATTTGGGATACTTGCCTTTATTAGCCGAGGCATAGAATATAAGAGCAGGGAGGTTATGATGGAGCTGTATAAAACGCTGGTTAGGCCACAGCTGGAGTACTGGGTGCTGTTCTGTTGGTCACACTATAGGAAGGAAGTGATTACAGTAGAGAGAGTGCAGAGGAGATTCACCAGGATGTTGCCTGGGCTGGAGCGTTTCAGCTATGGAGAGAGACTGGTTAGTTTGGGTTTGATTGCCTTGGAGCAGAGAAGGCTAAGGGGGGACCTGATTGAGGTGTACAAAATGATGAGGGACAGAGGAAGAAACATTTGCCCTTAGAGAGGTTAATAACCAGGTGACTTTGATTTAAGGTAAGGGGAAATATGTTGCCATTCCTTCACTGTTGCTGTGTCAAAATCCTGGAGCTCCCTCCCTAACCACACTGTTGGTCTACCTGCACCTTGGGGACTGCAGCTGTTCAAGGAGGTAGCTCACCACCATATTCCCGTGGACATTAGGGATGGACAATAAATACTGGACTAGCCAGCGATACCCACATCCAGGGAATGAATATTTTTTAAAAAACAGTCCCTCTGAACACGTAACAAGTTTCATGCAGGTTATTAGGTTTGTGTAACATACCAGCCAAACCTGCTCTGCCCTCACTTGGTGTCCTGAAAAAATGAAAATCGCTTATTGCCACAAGTGGGCTTCAAATGAAGTTACTGTGAAAAGCCCCTAGTCGCTGCATTCCGGTGCCTGTTCAGGGACACCGGTACGGGAATTGAACCCACGCTGCTGGCCTTGTTCTGCATTACAAGCCAGCTGTTTAGCCCACTGTGCTAAACCATCCCCCTGACAGGAGGCTCCTGAACAGGGAACATGATTTAAATGTAATATTTTTATTTTATTTACTGTTTATGTATTTTTTTGGTGTGAAGTGTTTGTGTGGAAGTATTTTCTTCTGAAATGTGTGGTGCCTGCTCTGTGTAACCAAACCTAAGGCTTGCCTTTAACTACCGAATAGGGGATGTCCAGGGTTATTTCCTATGCTGTTGTTTGTGTGAGTAATTTTCATTGCAGCACATTGATTAAGAATGATCATTCATTCTGACTGTGCCATGCATGTAACAGCAGTTATTTGGTTGTTTCTCCTCTGCTGAAGGATTTCCACCTTTCCCACGGTTGTGACGGAAGAAAAGTAAACTTCAAACAAAGCCAAACATTAAAACCAAATCCCAATAAAAGCAGAGGCCATGCCTGGCAGCAGTAGACAACTGCATGTGGAAGCAGTTTGTATACGTAAATTTCTATTTTATTTCCTCCACTTGTGAGGCTGACATGCCCCTTTCACTCGAAGAATAAAAAACATACGAGACATTTCAATTCCATCTTCACTCAGCAGAATGTCTGCGTTTCTTTATTCACCTTCAGTTATTCATTCAGTTCTATAAAAGGTCAGTTTATGTACTGCATATGTTGGTGCCACTATAAGATGTAATTTAAATGGTATATTCTGTTTAATGCTGCAAATTGGGGTAACACAGAAATCATAAATAACTCTACTGAATCTTTTATTGAAGCAGGGTGGAGGTTGGTGTGGAATGTGAAAGCAAGCAGGAAGTATTTTTAAAATTCATTAATTCATTCATTCAGAGGACATCACTGCATGGTCACTATTTATTCCCATTCCTAATTGCTCTTGAGAAGATGGTGGTGAGCTTCCACCTTCAGCCCCTGTTTTGTGAAAGTGTTCCCACAGTGCTCTTCGGGAGGGGGTTCCTGTCTTTGAACCAGGCCCTCTGAAGGAATGGCGATATAGTTCCAAGTCTGGGCACCTCCAAGTGGTGGTATTCCTGTGTGCTTGCTCCCCTTGTCCATCCAGGTAGTAGTGCTCACAAGTTTGGAAGGTGCTGTCAAAGGAGGCTTACTAAATTGCTACAGTGCATCTTGTAGATTTTACACACACTGTGCGTTTCAATTGGAGGGAGTGAATGTTTGAGGATGGAATGCCAATAAAATGGGCTGCGTTGTCCTGGATGATGAGCTTCTTGAGTGTTGTTGGAGCACATGGACAGTGTTCCATCAGACTCCTGACCTCTGCCTTGAAGATGGTGGACAAGCTTTGGAAAACCAGGAATTGATTCACTTGCTGTGGAATTCCCAACCAATGACCTCCTCTTATAGTCAGTGTTTATATGACTGGACCAGTTAGATTCCTGGTCAACAGTAACCTTCAAGGATGCTGATGATGGGGGAATTCGGCAATAGTGATATTGTTGAACGTTAAAGGAAGATGGTTCAAATTTCCACTTGTTGGAGATGGTTATTATCTGGCATGAACACCCACCCTGTTTGTGTGACGTGGATGTAATTGCCGCTCATCAGCACAAGCCTGAATGTCGTCCCAGTCTTGCTGCATGTGTCAGCATGGACTGCTTCAGTGTCTGAGGAGTCTCAATGGTACTGGACACTGCAAACATCAGTGATGATTCTTACCTCGGACCCTATGATGGAGGGAAGGTCATTGATGAAGCAGTATAAGGTGCTTGGGCCTGGACACTACCCTGAGGAACTCCTGAGGCAATGTCCCAGGACTAAGGTGAGTGACATCCAACAATTATAGCCATCTTCCTTTGTGCTACGTATGACTCCAACCAGAAGAGAGTTTCCCCCATGATTCCCATTATGAGATGGCAATCTAAAAAGCTATTCAAATGCTATATTGAGTTCTGTGCTGTAATACTGGAGTAACACTGATATCACATTGCCAATTAATACTGATACCACATTGCCAATTAATGCTGATATCACATTGCCAATTAATACTGACATCACATTGCCAATTAATACTGACATCACATTGCCAATTAATACTGACATCACATTGCCAATTAATACTGACACCACATTGCCAATTAATACTGACATCACATTGCCAATTAATACTGACATCACATTGTTAATTAATACTGACATCACATTGTTAATTAATACTGACATCACATTGCCAATTAATACTGACATCACATTGCCAATTAATACTGACATCACATTGCCAATTAATACTGACATCACATTATTAATTAATACTGACATCACATTGCCAATTAATACTGACATCACATTGCCAATTAATACTGACATCACATTGCCAATTAATGCTGACATCACATTGCCAATTAATGCTGACATCACATTGCCAATTAATACTGACATCACATTGCCAATTAATGCTGACATCACATTGCCAATTAATACTGACATCACATTGCCAATTAATACTGATCACATTGCCAATTAATACCGATATCACATTGCCAATTAATACTGACATCACATTGCCAATTAATACTGATCACATTGCCAATTAATACTGACATCACATTGTTAATTAATACTGACATCACATTGCCAATTAATACTGACATCACATTGCCAATTAATGCTGACATCACATTGCCAATTAATACTGATATCACATTGCCAATTAATACTGATATCATGGTGCCGGTTAATACTGATATCACATTGCCAATTAATGCTGACATCACATTGCCAATTAATGCTGACATCACATTGTTAATTAATACTGACATCACATTGCCAATTAATACTGATCACATTGCCAATTAATGCTGACATCACATTGTTAATTAATACTGACATCACGTTGCCAATTAATACTGACATCACATTGCCAATTAATACTGATCACATTGCCAATTAATACTGACATCACATTGCCAATTAATACTGACATCACATTGTTAATTAATACTGACATCACATTGCCAATTAATACTGACATCACATTGCCAATTAATGCTGACATCACATTGCCAATTAATGCTGACAACACATTGCCAATTAATACTGATATCACATTGCCAATTAATACTGATATCACAGTGCCGGTTAATACTGATATCACATTGCCAATTAACGCTGACATCACATTGCCAATTAATGCTGACATCACATTGCCAATTAATACTGACATCACATTGCCAATTAATACTGACATCACATTGCCAATTAATACTGATCACATTGCCAATTAATACTGATCACATTGCCAATTAATACTGATCACATTGCCAATTAATACTGACATCACATTGCCAATTAATACTGATATCACATTGCCAATTAATACTGACATCACATTGCCAATTAATACTGATATCACATTGCCAATTAATGCTGACATCACATTGCCAATTAATACTGATATCACATTGCCAATTAATACTGACATCATGGTGCCGGTTAATACTGACTTCACATTGCCAATTAATACTGACATCATGTTGCCGGTTAATACTGATATCACGGGAAGTTGTAGTCTAACTTGTCCTAGGTGCAATAGTATTGCACCAACAACCTGTATATTTGCCTTAAAACACTGCTGTAATTATACAGTGGTAATTAAAATTGACTCTGATTGTTGCTGTGTAACCTTCAGATACCAGTCGCTTAGCTCAATGTAGTCATACTATCAGTAATGCAATAATGAAAATAGCAGTTATAATAACCGTTTGACTAACTGGGCGCTGCGTATTAAATTTTTGAAACCTTCTGGAGGAGACCACCTCTTGGAATTGAGAGCACATTAACACCAGGTGGCTTTAGTATTTGCTGGACCACTATGGACAACATATAAACAACAAGGTAGGTCAGAGTCCAGACCATTCAACCTAAGGTCCTCAAAAGGTTTGCTATTTAATGGCTTGGAATGGAGTTTGCTTGGGCAAAGGTTTAATCAGAGCTGCATTATGTGAAGAAGGTTCTGCAGAGGCAGAGCCAACGCAGTTGCAATGTAAGAGCAGTCCTTGTGAATGGGGAAATGAACTTTCATCAACTCCTGGTTTCTGGTGAAGAAATGAACCGTTCTCAATTCTGCCACACCAAATGTCCTATTCGGTTTGTAACACCTTGCCGTTACATGAGTGAAAATGAATGAGGTGAGGATGGTCGCCTACATCTTCATTCTTTTTTGGACATCTTGGCTCTATATTCTCAGAATAAGCTGTTCACGCTATATTTATTTTGGGTGAGGAAGGTTGCTGTGGCCCTCAGAGATTGAGAAGATGCACGCTTGCTAATGTCTAGTGTCTGAGAAATAACTAACAATCTTTCTATTTATGGATGTTGCACAATGCTGCAGCTCTGCTGCGGTGTGTGACCGGTCAAGCGCTTATACTGCAGACCCACTGCGGTGTGTGACCAGTCACTCGCTTGTACTAAAGGGGAATGTGGTGTGCCGCTAACTGATCGTAAAGCTCTTGCACATCGCTGGGCAGATGTGATCACCAAGCCCACAGAGAATTCTTCCACTTACCCCCAAAGTCTGGTCTGCAAATTGCTGTTTGGATAATCAGATCCATTTAAACCATTGTGCCCTTTCTGTCATTACATAGAAGCATAGAAAATAGGAGCAGGTGGAGGCCATTCAGCCCTTCGAGCCTGCTGCACCATTCATTATTACCATAGCTGGTCATCCAACTCAATAGCCTAATCCCGCATTCCCCCCCATGTCCTTTGATCCCCTTCACCCCAAGTGCTATATCTAACTGCTTCTTGAAAATATACAATTGCTTTCTGTGGTAGCGAATTCCACAGACTGACCACGGTCTGGGTGAAGAGATTTCTCATCTCTATCTTAAGCAGTCTACCCTATTCCTCAGACTGTAACCCCTGGTTCTGGACACCTCCACCATTGGGAACATCCTTCTTGCATCGATCCTGTCCAGTCCTGTTAGAATTTTATAGGTTTCTTTGAGATCCCCCCCTCATTCTTAACTCCAGCGAATGAAATATAACCAACTCAGTCTCTCTTCATTCATTAGTCCCGCCATCCCAGGAATCAGTCTGGTAAACCTTCTCTGCACGCCCTCTAGAGCAGGCATATCCTTCTTCAGAAAAGGAGACCAAAGCTGCACACGCAATATTCCAGGTGTGGCCTCACCAAGACCCTGTAGAATTGCAGCAAGACATCCCTGCTCCTGTACTTGAATCCTCTCGCTATGAAGGCCAACATACCATTTGCCTTCTTTACGGCCTGCTTTACCTGCACGCTTACCTTCAGTGACTGGTACGAGGGCACCCAGGTCACGTTACACGTTCCCCTCTCCTAATTTATGACCATTCAGATAATAATCTGCCTTCTCGTTTTTGCTACCAAAGTGGATAACCTCACATTTATCCACATTATACTGCATCTGCCATTCATTTGCCCACTCACTCACCCTGTACAAATCACACTGAAGCATCTCTGCATCCTCCTCACAGCTCACCCTCCCATACAACTTTGTGTCATCTGCAAATTTGGAGATATTACATTTAGTTCCCTCATCTAAATCATTAGTGAATATATAGTGAATAGCTGGGGTCCCAGCACCGATCCCTGAGGTACCCCTCTCGTCACTGCCTGCCAATTTGGAGAAACATCTGTTTATTCCTACTCTTTGATTCCTGTTTGCTAACCAGTTTTCTATCCACCTCCATAGACTACCCCAGTACCATGTGCATTAATTTTACACACTAATCTCTTAATTGGGACTTTGTCGAAAGCCTTCTGAAAGTTCAAATAAACCACATCGACTAGCTCACCTCCATCAACTCTACAGTAACATCATTGAAGAATTCCAGTAGATTTGTCAAGTCTGATTTCCCTTCATAAATCCATGCTGACTCTGTCCGATCCTGCCATTGGTTTTCAAGTGCTCTGCTATAAAACCTTTGATAATGGATTCCAGAATTTTCCCACCACCGATGTCAGACTTACTGGTCTATACTTTCCTATCTCTTCTCTCCCTCCTTTCGTAAATAGTGGCGTTACATTAGCTAGCCTCCAATCTGCAGGAACTGTTCCAGAGTCTGTAGAATCCTGGAAGATAACCAATGTATTCACTATTTGTAGGGCCACTTCTTTAATAATAATAATCTTTATTCGTGTGACAAGTAGGCTTACATTAACACTGCAATGAAGTCACCTAGTTGCCACATTCCGACGCTTATTTGGGTACACAGAGGATGAATTCAGAATGTCCAAATTACCTAACAGCAAGCCTTTCGGGACTTGTGAAGTACTCTTATGATGTAGATTCTCAGGCCCTGGGGATTTATCAGCCTTCAATCCCATCGATTTCCCCAACACCGTTTATCTACTAATATTGATCTCCTTCAGTTCCTCCCTCTCATTAAACCCTGTGTTCCCCAACATTTCTGGTACCTTTTGTGTCCTCCTTTGTGAACACAGAACAAAAGTATGTGTTTAGTTGCTCAACCATTTCTTTGTTTCCCATTATAAATTCCCCTGTTTCTGACTGTTAAGGGACCTGCATTTTTCTTCACTAATCTTTTTCTCTTCATGTACCTATAGAAGCTTATTCTCGTACTCTATTTTCACTTTAATCAATCCTTTGGTCCTCCTTTGCTATACCTCTGATAATACACCAACCCGCAGTGAAGGGATGTTGTGGTCCCATGGCATGGGTTAGGGAAACAAAGGTATTTTTGAGGGATTTATATTTGTATTGGTAAACTGTAGAAATAAGGTATAATTTCAAGTGGGTTTAATTTAATGTTTCAGTGCCTGGAAGGGTAAAACTTTTAGTCAGATTCATGCTGGATGAAGGTGTTTAGAACATAGAACATAGAACAGTACAGCACAGAACAGGCCCTTCGGCCCTCGATGTTGTGACGAGCAATGATCACCCTACTCAACCCCACGTATCCACCCTATACCCGTAATCCAACAACCCCCCCCCTTAACCTTACTTTTTATTAGGACACTACGGGCAATTTAGCATGGCTAATCCACCTTACCCGCACATCTTTGGACTGTGGGAGGAAACCGGAGCACCCGGAGGAAACCCACGCGCACACGGGGAGGACGTGCAGACTCCGCACAGACAGTGACCCAGCCGGGAACCGAACCTGGGACCCTGGAGCTGTGAAGCATTTATGCTAACCACCATGCTACCGTGCTGCCCCTGTGTGGGGTTTGATAAGTTCCAACTGTGTTTCTATTGTGCTTCGAGCGGGCTTCGGTGTGAAGAATAACTAAACCAGCAGTAGGGTCATGAAGATGGATAAACTTTGAAGATCTTTGAAGATTTAATTTAGCTGTAGTTGTAGTTGGAGATAGGCAGTGAGAGAGAAAGCAGATTTTACAGCTCTGCTAGAAGCAGTTGGTTTTAGAAGGGAACATCCCTCTCAGCTGGAAGAGAACAGATACAGGAAATCTAAAGTCCAGCAAGTTAAGGAAACTAGAAAAATGAAGAGAAGTGACCCAAGAAGTCAGGAGTTAGGTGAACAGAGAACATAAGAAGAATTCAAGGAAGAGTAAACAAAGTGTTCTGAGTTAAAGAGATAAATGCAGTAACCAGATTTAAAGTGGGACAGACACCTTCACAGGTAAAACAAACGTCGGAAACCATTTTAATACAGTCTGGGAATCGAGAGTTCATAGAATTTACAGTGGGTGGGGTGGGGGGGTGGGGGGGGGGGGTGCGTTGCGGGGGGGGGGGGGGGTTGTTGGGGTTGGGTGTGGGGGGGGGGGGGGGTGATTGGATTCGGAGGAGAATCCGCAGACGCTAACTTGGGTTCAAAGCGGAGTGTGTGAATTTGACCACAGTAGTCATGTCTGCTTAAAAGGGACATATTGTGTTAATGAGACCATTGTAGTTTAAGATGTACTTTGTAATCCATGTTAATCTTAAACCCTGTGTGTATTTGTTAAGGTCAGGATGGTGTAAAGGAGTATTGTATACTAATTTATGTTTATTACATGCATTTTCCTTCTTGTTAAAACTAATGATGGTCCTGTGACTCTGTTCCTTCAAGGTTTATATAAAAAAAAGTAAATTACGGTCTTTTGAATCCGAGTTCCATTCTGGGATCTTCCCGTCCAGTTATAACCTCACCTGGGATTGTAACACGTTATTGTCTTGGCAGGCTGTGCAGTGCTTACCCAACAAATGGAAATTCTGGTCTTCTCCTGGGCTGTCTGGGGTTGCGTTAGCTGATTATATCTCGACCACTTCATGTGCTTTTCTCTGGAGGAGGCCTGTTGTGGAGAGGGAAAAGTAAATAAAGAATTGAATAAATAATTTCCACTTGGAAGTACTAATTAAGCAGTGAACAGTCAGGTAAACACTGATCAGCTTCGAAAGGGAAGGGGCTTCCACTAACACCTCGAACTCTATAAAGGGAAGTTGAATGGCTGATGCCTCTCACATTCCTGCTACCATCATCAGTGTTTTTATTAGCTCCAGACTTGATTGTTCCAACACACTCCTGACTGCTCTCCCACATTCTGTCCTCTGTAAACTTGAGGTCATCCAAAACTCTGTTGCCCATGACTTAACTTGCAGCAAGTTTCATCGACCCATCCCTCCTGTGCTCACTGACCTACACTAGCCCCCAGTTAAACAACCCCTTGACTTAAAATTCTCATCCTTGTTTTCAAATCCCTCCATGCTCGCTCTCCCCACCTTCATATTTCCTATCTCTGTAACCTCCTCCTCCTTCACAGCCCTCCGAGATCTCTACACTCCTCCCATTCTGGTCTCTTGAGTAAGACCAATTTGAATCGCTTCTCCATTTTGGGCCCCAAGCTCTGGAATACCCTCGCTACACCTCTCTACCTCCGTCTCCGCATTTAAGACGTTCTTTAAAAACTACTCCTTTGACCAAGTATTTTTTGTCATCTAACCAATATCTCCTTGCATGGCTTGGTGTCATGTTTTGTTTTCCAATGCTCCTGTGTAGTGCTCCTTGAGATATTTCAGTACGTTGGCATTTGTGCTATTTAAATACAGGTTGCTTTCTTTGTTGTTGGTTAGCAGGAATAAAGTACAGACTTTTGGGGGGGGGGGGGGGGGGGGGGGGGGGAGGTTGGATGGCGTTGGGAGAGGTAGAGTGCAGGGGAGATGTGGTGCTCTGTATAGAATGATAGATACTTGGGAGTGAGTTACAGGCTGGAATCTAATTGCGGGGTTCAGAGGGGATGTTTATTTATAGAATAATAGATACCAGGCTGAGAGTTACAGGCTAGAAATTAATTGCGGGGTTCGGCTGGGATGTTTATTTATAGAATAATAGATACCAGGCTGAGAGTTACAGGCTACAAATTAATCGTGGGGTTCGGCTGGGAAGTTTATTTATAGAATAATAGGCTGAGAGTTACAGGCTGGAATCTAATTGAGGGGTTCGAGATGTTTATATGTAAAATGACAAATACCCGTGAATGAGTTACAGACTGGAATCTAATCCTGGAGTTTGGGTGCTTTGTATGTAGCATGACAGAGTGAGTTACATGTTGGCATCTAATTGGGAACAGCATCTGATCGTTATCTGATAAATGACCGTTTTCTGAACTCTGGTTAGATAACTGCCTTGAAATGGGCTCCAGCTTTGGTTTGAATATATGGCACATACTGTTTATGTTTTATGTGGAGATTGCAATCAGTTTTTGGCTCCTTTTCTTGGCAGCAGGAGTGGCCAGGGTGGCTGCTGACTGACTTGGGGAGGTACGTGTTTATGTGTGACATTTGCTCAGCAGGCTTAACCTGTTGAATAGACCTTGCCTCACTTTGCCCTTTCTTGTGAATGTTGTCTGACTTGGCATTGTGATTAACAAATTAAAGCTGAACGTAAGTAACTAAATGGAGCTCTCCATTGTCACCTCACTTGAACAGCCGTTCTTAATGTGAACCAGGAGAGTTGGTGCCTGGATGCTGGATCATGGGGAGCCTCACTTGATCATTTGCACACTGTCTAGCTGGTGCTGGAACCTTGGCTCATTTTCTCCTCCTTAACCCAGGGGTGCTGAGGTCTACAGTCGCTCTTATTAACAGAGACTAGAACCAAGATTAAACCAGGATCAAGTTTGGTCTGAGTGACTTTGTCAACTGGAATGGGGGGAATTGTAAGACAACGTAACTGCTTCTTAACCATCAGAACTGTAGGGGAAAAGTCTGAGGGGTTAAAGACACTGAAACCATTTCCGAAAGCTTTAACCTGATCAGTGCCTGAACAAAAATATTATCCTTGTTTTGGGGCTGTGAAGGAATGCTCCGAGATTTAGCATTTTCCTGAATCAGTTTGGAGCAGATAATGTTTTGAGGAAATCAGATTGAGGTGCTGAGAATTCTGAGAGCTTTTTGATGGAGTAGTTGTTTCCAGTGGCAGGAGGGTTAGTAACCAGAGGACACAGATTCAAAGAACTGGCAAAAGAACCAGAGGGCGATGAGAATTATTTTGCTATGATGATCTGGAATGTGTTGTTTGAAAGAGCAAAAGAAACCGCTTCAGTCACAACTTTTAGCGGAGAATTAGATAAATAATTTGAAAAGGAAATCTTTGTTTTATAGGGAAGGAAAGTGCAGTGTGACTAATTGGACGGCTCTTTTTAAAGAGGCAGTATAAAGAGCTGAATGGCCTGCAGTGCTGTCTGATTCTGTTGGTGTATTTATTCAAAAAGTGTAATTGGAGCTGCAGTACTCGCTATGAGCAACAGATGGTGCTGTGCCTTTTTGATGCTGGATTTGGGGAACAGGGCTTTCAAGTATAAGTGGGAGCAATAGTTTGTTAAATATTTTGAGAAATAATAAAACTTTAAGGAGGTCATTGCAATCTGAAAGGAAACGGTCACCTGTATTTAAACAGCAATAAATTTTTCACATTAATGAACTGGAAATAGCTAGGCCCTAAAATCACTACAGCATATTTAAAACCAAACACCACCGAGCCTAATTGTTCAAATTTATAAAGTTTGAGATATTGTATTGTTTTGCCAATGTATAATTGGGTAAATACCTGTTAAAGTGTGGGTGACTAGCTAATTTCAAGATGCATACTTCCACCTTCATTGCATTGTCTCCACTCCTGCCTCATTTTATCTACAGCAGAAACCCCAGACCCTGGACCCTGGTGCTTTACTTCATACTTGACTATTCTATTTCTCTTGTAGCCAGCCTCCCATCTTCCACCAATGGCACCATGAGCTTATCCAAAGCTCTGCTGCCCAAAATGTAGCCCATGCCAAGTCCTGTTCCCCCTACAACAGCCATGAGTCAATCTCTTCAAGACCGCACTTTCCCTTTCTTTTTGCCACCTCCAGCTCTGGGATCCTCTGATCTCAGCACTCCGATCTGGCCTTCAGTTCCTACTGCCAACCCCCACTCACCTGATGAATCTCTACTCCTCCACATTGAACACCACTTGGAGGAAAGACTGAGAGTGGCAAGAATGTACACTGGGTGGGGGGGACGGCGACAGTGTCCATCGCCAAGAGTGGCTTGGTGGCACCACCACTGATCAAGCTGGCTGGGACCAAAGTGCATAGCTGCTTGGCCAGTCTATTGAAGGTGGTGAGGGAACGAACAAGAGGTAAGAATATACAGGACCTCATCCTCACCAATCTACCAGTGGCAGATACATCTATTCATTGGTCGGGGTGTCCACAGCACGGTTCATCTGTGGAGATGAAGTCCCATCTTCACATTGAAGACATCCCTGCACCACGTTATGTGGCACTACCACAGTGCTAAATGGGATAGCTTATCAACTGATCTGGAAACTGGAAACCAGGCATCCATGAGGCACAGTAGGTCGTCAGCAGCAGCAGAATTGTGTATAAGCGCAATCTGTAATGAAGAGGTCTTGTGCGCAGTGGGTAGAGAGCCTGCCTCTAAGCTAGAAGCTCTGGGTTCAAGTCCCACCCCAGGACTTGATGGCCACAGAATGCGTGTTCACAAGGTGGCCAATAGATTGAGTGTCAACCAGCAAAATCCTTCCAATGTGTGCCAATGATGGTCAGCGGGAGAGACTGCTGGTCAGCCATGTTTGATGTGGAGGGTCGTCCCTCAATCTATAAGCCTCTGGTGACAGGCTTGCAACCTAGTCCAGGTAAAACATGCTATGGAGTCCGATAAAAGTCTGCCTTGTGCACCACCAGGTGCAGGAAGAGACCCGGCATATACCCCAGTCCACCATTAGCATCAGGCCAGAGGTTGAATGATGAATGCAGGAGGGAATGCAAGGAGCAGCACCACGCATACCAAAAATGAGGTGTCAAACGCCAACTGACAGACAGCTGAGAGATTCCACAAACAATAGATTAGATATAAACTCAGCATTCAAGCAATTGTAGTGAAGACTTGTGCTCGAGAACTAGCCACCCGCAGCCAACCTGTTTCAGTACAGCTGCAACACTGGCATCTACTCGGCAATTAGGGCAGCACGGTAGCATTGTGGTTAGCACAATGGTTTCACAGCTCCAGGTTCAATTCCCAGCTTGGGTCACTGTCTGTGCGGAGTCTGCACATCCTCCCCATGTGTGCGTGGGTTTCCTCCGGGTGCTCCGATTTCCTCCCATGGTCCAAAGGTGTGCGGGTTAGGTGGATTGGCCGTGATAAATTGCCCTTAGTGTCCAAAATCGGCCTTCGTGTTGAATGGGGTTGCTGGGTTGTGGAGATAGGGTGGAGGTGTGGGCTTGGGAGGGTGCTCTTTCCAAAAGCCGGTGCAGACTCGATGGGCTGAATGGCCTCCTTCTGCTCTGTAAATTCTATGTGGAAAAAGCAGGACAAATCCAATCCAGTCAATTATCACCCCATCAGTCGTTATATGTTTTTTCTTTCACTTAACTTCCTTGATTGACCATGGTTGGTTTATTTCTCCCTTAGAATCTATCCTCCTTACAGGGATATATTTTTGCTGAGAGTCATTAATTACCTCCCTTTGCTTGTTTACTGTCTTTCCTGCTAATCTATCTGCCTGGTTCACTTCAGCTAACCCTTTCCTCGTTTCATTGTAATTCCCTTTATTTATGTTAAACACAACTTTCTCACTCTCAAACTGAATATTAAATTCCATCATGTTATGATCACTGTTCCCTAGGGATTCTTTACCTCTGAGGTCATTTATTAAAGTTGCCTCATCACCCATCACCAGATCCAAGGTAGCCTGTTACTGGTTGGCTCCATGACCTATTTCTCTCAGAAACTATCCCTAATGCACTCCATTAATTTGTTGTTGGAGCAATCCATACCAACTTGGTGAACCCAATCAACATGAAGATCAAAGTCACCCATAATTATTGCTCTATTCTTTTTACATGCTCCTGTTATTTGTTAATTTATAGGCTTTCTGAGTGTGGCTTATGTTCGGGGGTCTATGCACTACTACCAATGTCAATGTCCTCCCAAATGGACACTATATCATCCGATTGTCTCTCCCAACTGTCTTCATTTCATCTCTTGTTAACGGTGCCGCCTCCCCACCTTTTCCTTCCCTCCTGTCTTTTCGAAAAGTCAAGTATCCCTGAATAATAAGTTCCAAGTTTTGATGTCCTTGTAACCACATCTCTGTAACAGCTATCAGAACATATCCATTCACCTCGAGTTGCACCACCACCCATAACGGAACAGTCTCTATAACCCCCACCATCATCAGCTCAGACTGAACATTGTCTCTATAACCCCCACCATCATCAGCTCACACTGAACATTGTCTCTCTAACCCCTCCCCCCAGCCCAGACTGAACATTGTCTCTCTAACCCCCCCCTCCCCCAGCCCAGACTGAACATTGTCTCTCTAACCCCACCCACCAGCCCAGACTGAACATTGTCTCTCTAACCCCACCCACCAGCCCAGACTGAACATTGTCTCTCTAACCCCCCCCCCCCAGCCCAGACTGAACATTGTCTCTCTAACCCCTCTCTCCCCCCCCCCCCCCCAGCCCAGACTGAACATTGTCTCTCTAACCTCCCCGAGCCCAGACTGAACATTGTCTCTCTCACACCCCCCCCCCAGCCCAGACTGAACATTGTCTCTCTAACCCCCCAGCCCAGACTGAACATTGTCTCTCTAACCCCCCCAGCCCAGACTGAACATTGTCTCTCTAACCCCCCCAGCCCAGACTGAACATTGTCTCTCTAACCCCCCCAGCCCAGACTGAACATTGTCTCTCTAACCCCCCCAGCCCAGACTGAACATTGTCTCTCTAACCCCCCCCAGCCCAGACTGAACATTGTCTCTCTAACCACCCCGCCCCCAGCCCAGACTGAACATTGTCTCTCTAACCCCCCCAGCCCAGACTGAACATTGTCTCTCTAACCCCCCCCAGCCCAGACTGAACATTGTCTCTCTAACCCCCCCCGCTCAGACTGAACATTGTCTCTCTAACCCCCCCCCCCCAGCTCAGACTGAACATCCTGTCTAACCCCCCCAGCCCAGACTGAACATTGTCTCTCTAACCCCCCCCAGCCCAGACTGAACATTGTCTCTCTAACCACCCCGCCCCCAGCCCAGACTGAACATTGTCTCTCTAACCCCCCCAGCCCAGACTGAACATTGTCTCTCTAACCCCCCCAGCCCAGACTGAACATTGTCTCTCTAACTCCCCCCCCAGCTCAGACTGAACATTGTCTCTCTAACCCCCCCCCCCCCCCCCCCCCCAGCCCAGACTGAACATTGTCTCTCTAATCCCCCCCCCAGCCCAGACTGAACATTGTCTCTCTAACCCCCCCAGCTCGGGAGACAGTAAATTTCCTGTGTTGCTGGTAACCTGTGCAGTGTCCCAAGTGTGTCGGTACAATGTGCTCCCGCCTTATTAAGTGGTGGCTACAAAACTTGTAAATGTTCCCAGTTGGTGTCGTGCTTGCTCCGTCAGATACCTAATGACTGTCTGTGGAACCATCCACCCAGCTGTATGAGTGTTTTTACCAAGGTGTGCTAGCAGTGTGATGCTTAACTGCTCTTAGCATTTCTCACATGTAACTTGGGAGGTGTGGGGGTTTATGTTCAGGCAAAGAGGAAGCTGGGGTTTTTGTACTGAGCGGTGGCAACGATTCAGAAAGGCCGTGCATTTTGTGTAAAATCACCTCATTGTTCAGACATCACAAGGTATTACTGAGCTGGGGGAAAAATGGAAAGGTTCAAGTGGTTGAAACCAGATAGAAATTCTGAGGCGGTTTTTGAAAGCAGGAAGAATGAGTGAGGAAGGGGGTACTGAGCAGGAAGTTAGTGTGCATGAACACGGTGGTTAATCGAGCCAGCAATTGTTGAGCACAGGGAGTGGAGAATGAGGGAAGAACTTTCATGTCAGGAGTGAAGATATATATAGTGAAGACGTCACTAGCTCATGGTGTGGCCACAGGAGAATTTGGAAGTCTAGACCTGATTTTTGGAAGGGAGAGGGAAGACCATGGTGAACTTTGGGTGCAGTTGTGAGTGCGTGGACTGTGGTATTCGCCATTGATGAGAAACTGAACTGGACTAACCATATTAATACTGTGGCTACCAGAACAGGTCAAAGGTTAGGAATCCTACTCTGAGTAACTCACCTCCTGACCCTTCCAAAGCCTGTCCACCATCTACAAGAACCCTACCACCTGCAGTTTCTCCTCCAAGTCACTCATCACTCTGACTTGGAAATATATCGCCGTTCCTTCACTGTCACTGGATCAAAATTCTGGAATCCCTCACTAACATCACAGTGGGTGTACCTACACCTCGGGGACCGCGGCCGTTCAAGAAGGCAGCTCATCACCACCTTCTGAGGGGCAACTAGGGATGGACAACAAATGCTGGTCTAGCCAGCGGCGCCCACACCCCGTAAATTAATTTTAAAAACATGGAGGGTTGACACAGGGAGCGCAGCTGGAAATGAATGAAAACGGAACAAAAAGAGGAGGAAGAGGTATTAACAACCAGGACACAATGCAAACATGGCAGGCGAACTGGAGGAAACAAACGGCGGCGATGTTGGTGCAACCTTGCCAGAAATATGCCCAGGTGGCACCAAAGGTGCCCCAGTATGTTTTAATACCAGGAGGCAATATGCAGAGTGTAGAAATGGCACAGAGGGGGCGGCTCGATGGCACAATGGTTAGCACTGCTGCCTCATGGCACCGAGGATCCAGGTTCGATCCCGGCCCCGGGTCACTGTCCGTGTGGAGTTTGCACATTCTCCCCGTGTCTGTGTGGGTCTCACCCCCACAACCCAAAGATGTGCAGGGTAGGTGGATTGGCCACGCTAAATCGCCCCTTAATTGGAGAAAAAAAGAATTGCGTACTCTAAATTAAACAAAATGGCACACAAGGAGTGGCCAGGTCAGGAGACCCCAAAACCAGGACCCCAACAATAGTAGCTGCACACGCTGCTTTGTTTTCCTCCTGGACCTTATAGGGATCAGATTCTCTTCCTATCCATGTGTATATATATATATATAATAAATATATAGATGTATACACACACACACACACACACACATTTTGTAAAGATTTCTATGTCATTGTTTAATGCCCCCGGCAATGTAACTGTAAAATGCAAAACCAATAAAAAACTGGGTGGATATTCAGAGCCACAGAGCCATCGAGCATGGAGATGGTGAAGGCACAGACTATGGTCTGGGAGCAGAGGCACCTCATTTGGAAATGAGGCTGGTACCAGAGTTGATGTGGGGAAGTGAGCAGTTCAGCCGAAGTTCAGTCTCCATTTCCAAACTGGTTGCCAGCAGGTCCAGAGGCTCAGATCATAGTGAATGCAAAGTCCCTCAGCCAAGCTGAGTCCTGCTGTGTTGAGTATGATCGGCCTCCACCGAATCTGTGGATTGGACATTCGTCCATGATGCGGTGCACTAAGTTCTCTCCTACAGCTGCCTGGGGAAGCTAATGATCCTACTATCAGACTAAATTCCAAAGGCAACTTCATGAGGAGAGTGAAATGAAATGAAAATCGCTTATTGTCACAAGTAGGCTTCAATGAAGCTACTGTGAAATGCCCCTAGTCACCACATTCCGGCGCCTGTCCGGGGAGCATGGTACAGGAATCGAACTGTGCTGCTGGCCTGCTTAGTCTGTTTTAAAAGCCAGCGATTTAGCCAAGTGAGCTAAACCAGCCCCAAGTGAGCTAAACCAGCCCCTAGTGAGCTAAACCAGCCCTTAGTGAGCTAAACCAGCCCCTAATGAGCTAATCCACACAAGGAACCCTAGTCAGTCTCAAAGCTGAAAGGCACGATGAAAAGCCGCCCTGAGATTACATTGCAGTAAGGCCCGCTCTTTCAATCGTCTAACTCAACGTTGAGGGCCTGTCGGCAACCAGACGACGCCTCATCAAAGTCCTTGCTGATCACACTTCATTGATATCATTTGCCTGCAAGAAACCCACATGGGAACAAAAGAAGCAGGCTGCTATTCCATCAGAGGCTATGGCCTCCTGTGCTACCACCCTCATGCCAAACATGGGCGTGCCACCTATGTCCAAACCAACATTGTTCCAGCAGATCATCTGGCAACAAGCACTTTCTCTGACAGCCGAACAGTTGATGGATTTCACATAGCCAATGCCTACAAGCCCCCAAGCACCAGCTGGGAGCAACAAATATTGCCACCCTCCCCTACCCAGCCATTTAACAGTGGGCGGCACAAGAGCACAGTGATTAGCACTGTTGCTTCACAGTGCCAGGGTCCCAGGTTCGATTCCCGGCTTGGGTCACTGTCTGTGGGGAGTTTGCACGTTTTCCCTGTGTCTGCGTGGGTTTCCTCCGGGTTCTCCGGTTTCCTCCCACAAGTCCTGTAAGACGTGCTGTTAGGTGAATTGTACATTCTGAATTCTCCCTCTGCGTACCCGAAGAGGCGCCGGAATGTGGCGACTCGGGGATTTTCACAGTAACTTCATTCAGTGTTAGTGTAAGCCTACTTGTGACAATAATAAAGTTTATTGTTATTATTATTACATTCCATTAAGTTAGGTGGCATAGGGATTGACCCCCTGACCTGTGCTGGGCCAGTTCTCTTGGGACTCCCCACCCTGCACAGATGACTTCCCGCACAGCCAATATCGTCCTCTGCCCGTTCACATAGGCCTACGTGTTTCAGGTAATTGAGAGACCCAGGGAGGCTGGCTTCTGACTTTGACTGCATTAAATTGGGGGAATTTTGGAAGGCTGGGATTTATTGGAGTGATTGGGAAGAGGACAAAACTGTTTAGCTGCTCAGCAGTGTGATCAGAGTGGAGTTAATGTTGGGGTAATTGGAGGGGATAGTGGGGTTTATTGATTGGAAAGAGGGTGATTAGAAGAGCAAGGCTCCTTGATACATTTCTACAAAGCTGTATTTTAGAATCCACTCCAGAAAAACTCTGGTGTATATGCCTGGCAACCCATCTCATGTTTGATTAATGGCACTAGTGCTAATGTAATTCTAATTTGGTTTGGAGATGGCATATTAAATAAACAGACGGGTTTTTAAGGGAAAGTTCCTGTTGGATGCCCAGTTTTGTTCAAGCGCAGTCGTGTTCCAGTGAATTGTCACAAGTGGTAAGCTTCTAACTGAGTGCAGTTAGATACTGAAATTTGTGCTTAAGGAATGGAAACCATCACTTTGGGGTTACTACCGTGCTGGTGACAGTGCCAGAACGGTTGCTTTGTCCTGTCAATAGAGAGGATTCCAAACACAACAAGAGCATTTTCCCTTTGGACCCACTGGTAGATTTGAGTAACATGAGCATTTTGGGGCCACACAGGCTTCTCAATGGTGAAGCAGTGTATTTGACGTGGGCAGTGTTTAAAAGTACATGTGCATGTTATTGTGACAGATTGCTCGAGCCCTCAAAGCTCATTTAGCAGATGTTAAGTTGATCTTGTGATGGAGCTACGGCCTGTTTGGTTATGGTAAGATGAGAGCTAAAACTTTGGGAAGGCAACATAGGAGCAGGAGTAGGCCATTCAGCCCCCCGAGGCTCCTGCCATTCAATCATGGTTGACCTCCTGTATGCCATTTTCTCTCCACTATCCCCATATTCCTTTGTCATTAGTATCCAGAAATCGATCGATCTCTATCTTGAACATACTCAGTGATTGAGTTGCTACATGGGATGGAGAATTTCAAAGAGTCACCATCCTGAGTGAAGAAATTCCTCCTCATCTATATCCAAAATGGTCTGCCCAGTATTCTGAGACTGTGCCCCCTGGTTCTGGACTCACCAGCCAGGGGAAACACCCTGGGCAGGATTCACTGACCCTGCGCCGGGTTGGAGAATCGCTGGCGGGCCGTGCAAATCGTGCCCTGACGCCGGCACGTGATTCTCCGCGGCCCGCCATTGGCGCGGCGCCGATCGCGGGTTGCTCTACCCGGCTGGCCCGCCGATTCTCCGGCCCGGGTGGGCCAAGCGGCTGTAAGAAAAGAGGCGAGTCCCGCCGGCGCCGTTCTAACCTGCTCTGGGCCAGCGGGACCTCGGTGTGTAAGGGTCGGGTGGGGGCGGGGAAGGGGGGTCCGACCTCTGGGATGGCCTCCGACGTGGCCTGGCCCGCGATCGGGGCCCACCGATCGGCGGGCTGGCCTCTGTGGCTGGGGGCCTCCTTTCCTACACGCCGGGCCCTGTAGTCCTGCGCCATGTTGTGTCGGGGCCCGCGCGTTGGCACCGGTGCCACTGTGCATGTCCTCGTTGGCACCGGTGCCACTGCGCATGTCCTCGTTGGCACCGGTGCCACTGTGCATGTCCTCGTTGGCACCGGTGCAACTGTGCAGCGCGGATCCCGCGCCGGGATCTGCAGCTGGAGCGGCGCGAACCGCTCCAGCGCCGTGTTGGCCCCCTAAAGGGGCCAGAATTAGTCGTGGGAGCGGGCAGTTCACGCCGTTGTAAAACGCGACGGCGTTTGCGAAGGCGTGGACACTCTGCTGCGGGATGGGAGAATCCCGCCCCCTATCTACATCCACCCTGTCATGCCTTGTGGGAATTCTGCACAAGCCCTCCCCTACTACGTCAGATCATTAAATTGCTGACACCTGGACTTAACGGATGCCCCGTAACGGCTGCTATCACTAATCAATCCTCCGCTTGGATAAGTAGTCACTGTTTGAGTTGCTGGTGGGATTTAGGACCCTATTTAGGACCCTTCAGGTCCACAAGTGGTCATTTAGTGCAGCACCTGATGTGTTTTTGTGTCATTAGTGGCAATGCCAGTTCTGTTGAATAATTTACAGAGATGGTAATATATTTTCTTTCAAAATATTCAAAATCTAAACAGTCTAAACCCACATCACATGGATTGCATTTGCATTGCCTGCAGCTACATTGGAACCAGTCCAGAAAGCAATTTAACCCATTGACCTAATTCGTTTCCTTCTTCCTTTCCACTCCTTTTCTGCTTCCTCTTCGATTGATGCTGACTGTTTTCTGGGGTCCAGATTCTGAATGCCAGTAGCTGTCTTGTTCTCGTGACCATTTGTGAGCTCACGCAGCAGACAGTGAGTGAATCGCACACTAGTCGGATCTGATCCTCACTGTCCGCACCAGTAATTTCAAGCAAAGATCATGAAGAGTGTCTGGGATCAGGAACCCTGGCTGGATTCTCTGCTTTTCTTCATCTCCTGAAACAAGTTCTGTTACCTACTTGCAACCCCAGTGGACCAGGAATCAAAGGTGTGATTTACCAGCCCCACCCTCCCCCGGCTCGCCACATCTCGCAGGATCTATCGGGATCTCACAGGATCAGTATTTAGCATATCTAAGTAGCTAGTCACTCTAATATGCAGCTCGCCTGATCTACCCGAGGTGTTGGGATTGAACTCCTTCGTAGACCTTACTCGAGTGCCGTTCAGTACTGGTCCCTGTTAGGCGGAACGGCACTTTGCGGGGGGGGGGGGGGGGGGGGGGGGGGGGGGGGGGAAGAGGAGGGAGAGTCTCCCAGGGGAGCGGAGGCCCTCTGGGTGGTTGGCTTCTGGGCAGGTGGCATTTCTGGTGCCACCTTAGCACTGCCAGCCTAGCACCCTGGCAGTGCCACCTGAGTGCCAGCCTAGCACTGCCAAGTTGCCCAAGTGGCCCTACCTAGCTGGCAGTGCCAAGGTGCTAGGCTGGCATTTTGTCCATGCCAAGGTCCCCACCAGGGCTGTCCTGCCCATGTGAGGGGGGGGGGGGTGGGTGGGAGGCGGGGTGGCAGCAAGGACCCCCTTATTGGGGTTTAGGGGAATCCGGGGATTGCATCGGGATGGGGGGGGTTGTTGAGAATTTCCCTCCTGCACTGAGGATATCTGGCAAGCGGAGCTGCACAGTGCGGGAAACGGGACTGTGAGAGACCTTGGCGGGGCTTTCCCCTCTGAGGAATTGTATTGGATTGATAGCCTGGATTGTAGCAGCGTCCTGTTGATAACGTGGTCTTTCTCGGATCTATGAGCGCTGGGAAATGTCCGGCTAAACGTGCTCGATGTGGGACTCTGTTGCAGTTCGGTTAGATTGCCCCCCAAATCGTTTGGATGGTTTCATCTAGCAGCAGGAAGTGTGTACTGGCTCCCTCACTATGGAGACCCTGCATGAGACTTGCGTTGCACCTGGACATAACTCAGTGAGCTGTAAACAAACCTGTGGCACAGGTTTAAAGTGACTGAGTGATTCAAATTGTCTTTCAAAGTATTAGCCTTGGCTCAGTGGGTAGCATTCTTACCTCGCAATAGAAGCTGATTTGTTGAAGTGTTAATCCAGAGATTTTAGTTCTGAAACCAAATGGGCATCAGTGAGGGAGGGTTGCACTGTCAGAGGCGCTGTATACAGGATGAGGCATTTCTTCCTGGCTGACATGGAAATAAAGTATCACAGGACACTATTGCTCAACACTTAGCTCCGCGATAACATTACTAACTTTTTTACCTTGCTATTTGTAGAACTTCTTTGTGCCAAATTTTTCATTGCCTAACCACAGCATTTTCCCATTTACCATCACTCATTCTGTGCTCTCTCATTACCAATTTTCACAAATTTGAGGCATTTTTGTGCGTTGGTCCATTGCCACTGAAACTTGGTTGAATTTGCTCCAAACTCCATTCCTGTCTGCATTACCAGTCAGAGAAGGAGCTTTTCATCCGAGGAATCGGGGCTAAACTTGAAAGCAGTTTTATAATCCTGGATGATGCTGGTGATACCTAAATACTGCAGAAAAGGAGCATGAAATCTGAAATCATGAGTGATCCTTTTGTCTAAAAGTGGTTTGAATATGTTCCTGACGTTGTGCCACTAACTAATGAGAAGGAGATCTCTGGTCTAGCCTGAAATCTCTGAATGTCTGTGAAGAAGCATCAGAGGTCACTTAAGGAGCTGGTTATTTGAAGTTAATGTCTTGCTTCTCTTGTCTTAATAAGTTGCTGCTTTAATTCAGTGATGTTCCAGTGGTGGCTGCACTGGACGACCAAGGCTCCGAGTTCCAGACATTGTAGTAAATTGTTCTGGGGGCTGGGAATAGCATCACTCAAACTCTCAACTGACACCGAATATATGAACCCCGGAAATTACATACCTGTGATTATATTCCCCACCTCAACCTGATTTCAGTTCCCTTACATATTTACTATTTCACCGTGTTTTAACCGCGTAAGCAGGATATGGGGGTAGCTACGTTTCTTGATAAAATGCACAAAGGGGATTTTCTGTGCTGGTGACGTCTCTGAAATAGAGTCTAGTTTTTCATCCAATATTTTCAGAGTCTTGAGGTTGCTTGTAATTGATTGTCATTGTAAAATAATAAACTCCTATTCAGTGACTGGCACCTTAATGAGACCTACAATATTGCCTCTAGGATATCTTTCTTTATGCTACCAATATCTGAGCCTAATGTGGACTTTGACCTCTCCAAGCTCAGAAACCTGCCTATTTGTGCTGACTGAGACACATCCA
>NC_052157.1:162919833-162934003 GCF_902713615.1 Scyliorhinus canicula
GGCTTTGGGGAGTCAGGAAATGAGTTACTTGCCGCAGGATTCTTAGTATTTGACCTATTATTGTAGCCACAGTATTAATGTGGCTGGGTCCAGTTCAGTTTCTGATCAATGATAACCCCCAGGATGTTGATTATGGGGGATTCAATGATGGTAATGCCATTGAGTGTTAAGGGGCGATAGTTATGTAGTCTTGTTGGGGATGGTCAGTATCTAGCTCTTGTGTGGCACAAATGTAACTTGTCACCCACTTGAACACCTGCTACCTATGCTGGCAAGTGAAGTATGAGGTCTGTGTGCAATAATAGGATGCCTGTAAACCTGTGCCTTTGTGTAATTCACTCATTGCTTGCTCAAGTAAAACAAACCCCTTTCCACTGAGAGTTAACCTGTTCAGCAACCAATGGGTTATTGTTTGGTGGAGTGTGGGAAAAGTCCAAATGAATCATAGCTGAGGAAGTGCAGGGTGTATGATATGTTGGAATGATTTTTACTGATGTCACATACAGGCTGAGTTTGTGCACTTTGTGACCCGGGTCACTCCAACCACTTCTGAAGTGGTTGATCACACGAGTCATTGCAAGAAATGCTGCTGGTTCCCAGTGTACTCATATTGCTGTCGCTGGCCAGCGTGTGCCAGGTTGCAGTTGGCTTGGTTAAACACAAAACCACACACTTGTTGTAAATGTGGTGCAGCGACGTGACAAGATCCGTGTAGCGCTGGCGAGGCTGCACGTTGGAGCCAAGCGAACAGCAGCTTGTGAGTCAATCTGCCACCTGCCTCACCTCGTACTCCCGATTAAGCTGAGAACAAAGTGGAAAATGGTGCGTTTGCAGCCCTCCCCTCCCCTCTGCTACTTTCATTCATTGTCAGCTATATTTAAATTTAAACCTATTTGAGAATGCGCACTAAGGGGCTTTTTTATTTTTGGTTTGGTCTGTTTCCCACCTCTTTCGATCTGAGCGGAACAAAGTTGAGTGAGGGACCAGGCTTGTTACAGCGTGTGAAGCTGGTGTTCTTGAGGGTTGAGTGCATTTATTAGCAAACAGCTGACTAGGTGCCCAGCCCCACACAGCATTGCAGATTGTGCAGGAGGGAGGTGTTGCTCAATGAATAAGAGAAAGGGGCAATAAGCCATTGGCCTGATCTGTACTTAAAATGGCTGTGAAGCTGAGGTTTTGTCTTTTCTGCCTACTTTCTCCCCATTTCCCGTGAAGAAGCAGTTCCATTTCCGGAGTTTGGGTTTCATTGGTGCTGGATGCCTTCTGGTATTTTGCACACGTGGCCATTTTGCCACCCAGACGTTGAGTGTTGGCAAGCTGCTGACCTGCTGAGCATCATTCTGTTTCCCACACCCTCCATCTGATCCCCTTTGCTATCTCCAAACATGATTACAGCAGGGGGTGGGGGGTAACTGAATCAAACGGGAGGAGTTGAATGGCTGACATAGAACATAGAACAGCACAGAACAGGCCCTTCGGCCCTCGATGTCGTGCCGAGCTTTGTCTGAATGGCCGTCTGTAGCCCACAGCCATCAAGACCAATTGAAGTAAGGGAAATGCCGATTCGGGGGAACCACAGATTTGAGCCAGGGAGGTGAGATGGAAGTTTTCGGAAATGGGAAGAGAAGGGGATTAAGACACTAAAAGATTTGTTTCTTAGGGGTCGGTTTGCAGGACTGAGAATCATAGAATTTACAGTGCAGAAGGAAGCCATTCGGCCCATCGAGTCTGCACCGGCTCTTTGAAAGAGCACCCTACCCAAGGTCAACAACCCCACCCTATCCCCATAACCCAGTAACCCCAGCCAATACTAAGGGCAATTTTGGACACAAAGGACAGTTTAGCATGGCCAATCCACCTAACCTGCACATCTTTGGACTGTGGGAGGAAACCGGAGCACCCGGAGGAAACCCGCGCACACACGGGGAGAATGTGCAGACTCAAGCCGGGAATCGAACCTGGGACCCTGGAGCTGTGAAGCAATTGTGCTAACCACAATGCTACCGTGCTGCCCACGGGAGTTGGAAGCGAACAATGGGCTGGAGCAGGGAGAAATGTTTATATACATGCAGGTTCGAGATTTTGCCAGGAAAGAGATACAGAGCTTCCCGGAGGAATCAGCCTCCACAGTGCTGGAGGAGGTGCTGAAAACAGGGGCACTGGAGAAGGGGGTAGTGTCAGCAGTTTACAGAGCTATTTTGGACGAGGATAAGGCAGCACTGGAAGGGGTCAAAGTAAAGTTGGAGGAAGAGTTGAGAGAGGTTATAGAGGAGGGGGTCTGGTGTGAGGTGCTCCGGAGAGTAAATGCCTCCACCTCGTACGCGAGGTTGGGGCTTATACAGCTGAAGGTGGTATACAGAGCACACCTCACGAGGGTGAGGATGAGCCGATTCTTTGAAGGAGTAGAAGATGTGTATGAGCATTGTGGCGGGGTGTGGTAGCGTGGCATGGCGTTGGCGCTAATCACATACATTTTGGTCCTGTCCAAAGCTAGAGGATTACTGGAAGGAGGTTTTTAGTGTAATTTCCAAGGTGGTGCACGTGAAACTGGACCCGGGTCCCCAGGAGGCCATATTCGGGGTGTCGGACCAGCCAGGGTTGGAAGCGGGCGCGGAGGTAGATGTTGTAGCCTTCGCCTCGTTTGATTGCCCTGAAGGCGGATCCTGCTGGGGTGGAGAGCAGCCTCTCCACCCTGTGCCCTGGCGTGGTGGGGGGATCTGTTGGAATACTTGACCCTTGAGAAGGTTAAGTTTGAACTGAGGGGAAGGATGGAGGTGTTCTACAAGTCATGGGCATTATTTATTACGCACTTTCAAGAGCTGGATAACATTGAACATTAGTTGCGGGTGGTTGGTGGGGAGGGGGGCTGTGTGTGTTAATGGTGACTCTGGGTATTCCTGATTCCTTTTTGTCATTTGTTTATGTGAACATGTGGCTGATGTTTGGGAGTTGGTGGGAGGATGGGATCGTTGTTATTGTCATGGGGATTGACATATTTATTGCTGATTATTGTAAATTCGGGGAGAAAATGTGAAAAAGGAGAATAAAAATATAGAAAAAAAGACCAATTGAAGTATCAACTCTCACTGCCACAGCTCAGCTAATGCAGCACAGATTATCTTGAGACCTTCTGGTCTGTATGGCCCAGTGACTCACTGCATAAACGTGCTGTTTATGCTTCTTCTGTGAGGCAAACGACACTGTGAACATCTGAAGTTTCTGCTTAAATGAACATTGGGATTTAAAGCATTGGAAGTGGACGGTGGTGGGACAACGAGGGCTGACCTTTTGGCCTCTTTACTGATGATGCATTGTTTAATTGTGGTTTTAGCAATTAAACTGTGCAGATTGGTACCAGTCCTTGTTTAATGTCACTGTAATAAATACTGTTCAGTCTTGTTCTGTTATACACTACTCTGCGATAGAAGCAATGTGTTTGAGCTTTGGCAAGCTGGCCCAGTTGAAGAACACACTGAACTGTGTGGAGATAGTGCCCCATGAACAGGAGTTCAAAGCAGAGGCCCTATTCGGACTGTTTGCCCTTTGTACCAGCTGTTGAGTTTTAGCTTTTTCCAAATGAATGAATCCCAGAAGCAGGAGTTTGTGTTATACATGTCTATTGATATTAAATGTGAAAGTGACAGTCGTGTGTTTCTAATTTCTTTCTGCTGTTCAGAGTTGTGTCTTTGGGGGAAGGGGCAAGTCTCGCAGGCCATTTGCTAACATAACCTGAGAGCCCCAAGACTGTTACTCAGAGAGCTAGAATAGGAAATCAGCCTTCCACCTTCTGCAGCCCACTCCTGGCTTCCTGCCTCGGCCCCACTCTGTAATCCAGAGGCTGGGTATGCGTCCCACTTTATGAGACGAGTAACCCAGGAGTGATTCTTGCTGACTGTTTCTTTCGCGATACGCTGGCCTTGACATGATGCTTCCCTGCCCCAACTACACCACCACCTCCTGATTTGCTGACATTGAGATTTAAACTTGTGCTGCACCATGGCACTGCTGGGAGGACCATTTATTAGTTAAGTGAGGGGAGGCTGGGACGAGGGTGGTGGTGGGTGGGGAGGAGGTTGCAGGCTCCTTGTGTGAGAAATTGAGTGAAATACCGAACAGAGTAAATATGGTTTGTGTTCTGATCAGCCTTTCACAGACTGCAGCCTTGACCTGTGCGAGACACCTGCTTTCTGCATGATGGTTAATAGGTTTTGTGTAATTTACAATAAATACTTTGCATGTAACTTTGTTCTCCTGTTGTCAAATAGGCCCAAAGGTCAGGCTGATGCCTGTCGGTAGTTCTCTGGGGGAATAAATTAGCTCACTGGGCTAAATCACTGGCTTTGAAAGCAGACCAAGACAGGCCAGCAGCACGGTTCAATTCCCGTACCGGCCTCCCCGAACAGGCGCCGGAATGTGGTGACTAGGGGCTTTTCACAGTAACTTCATTGAAGCCTACTTGTGACAATAGGCGATTTTCATTTCATTTCATTTCACTGGAAGACAGTGCGCCATTCGTTACCAGCAGAGGGTGGGACTCTGCTGAGTGGTGCTGAGCATGGAGAGAGGCTTGGCAGGAGCTGCAGGTCTGTGTGTGACTGTGGGCACGTTCCTGCTCCAAGCATCTGCTTCTTGCCACTGGCTTGTGGTCATGCTGTCCTCTGTGTCTGATGTTGAATGCTGATAAGATCATGCTGTGAGGAGATTAATTGTCTCTTTTTCTCTCTCTCTCCCTTTTTCTTTCCATCCTTTCCACCTCCCCCAAAAAACAGCTGAATAAAAGATTTATCCTGAATTTCCTCCATGCCCAGGGGAAGCTGTTCACAAAGATTGGGTAAGTGCAAAAGACCTTTTTTCTCTTGTATATTAAAGATGACACTTCAATGGTTCCTCAGAGATTTTCATTTCCTGAATAGTGTTGAAATTAAATATTGTAATGCCAGCAGTTTTAACTTGTTCAATAAACTTGGCATTAACTCTTTCGGAGCTGTTTTGATGTAAAGTAGCAATGTGGCTTCTTGAAACACAGAATCCTGGTTTCTAAAAATTGGAACCTGTAATTGTCCCAAGTCTGCTTGGACAAGTCAGTGAAGACGTTTAATTGCCTGTTCGCCATAATAAGCAAATCACTGCAAAGGGGGTTATGACAACATCTTGAGTGGCTGATTTAAGCAACGTTCCTTGTATTATACCCAAGTGACTCTGTGTCAATTCCCCCCTAAAGCAGCGCACAGCCCAACGATGAACTGCTGAAGTGATATAAATTCCCAGGCATGAGGTGTGTACAGCTTCACATCCTCAAAAGTAACTCCCTCCAGTGATGTGTGTGCCCTGTGAGTGGGTACATCACAAAGAGGGAGACAGTTATATTGTCTGGCAGGATCTGTGGAGAGAGAAACAACAGTCAATGTTTCGAGGACAGAATGAGAACAACCATATTATGTCCTCAGCCTGTTACATCGTTCTAGTGAAGCCCAACGTAAGCTAGAGGAACAGACCCTTATCTTCTGGTTAGGCACTTTGCAGCCTTCTGGGCTCAACGTGAAGCTCAACAACTTCAGACTGTGAACTGTGTGCCCCATTTTAATTTCTTGTGTTTTCCCAAGTACCAGCCTGTGTCTTGTTTTCATGTTTTTGCTTTCAGACAGAATTAACCTTTATTCCTCCAGTAACACTCACTCTGCACCAAAATGCTTTCTTTATTACAATTATTCCACCTCTCTTTGTCTCATGCCATCTTTGGTATTTAATCTCTCCTGCCCTCTCGCCTACCCCAGCCAGAACTTCTCTTTTGTCTTACCTCCCACACCCTCCTTTGAATAACTTAAAATTGACCACGTTTCTACATCCCGGTTAGTTCTGAAGAAGTTACTTGGCTCAAAATGTTAACTCCATTTCTCTCTCCACTGATGCTGCCAGACCTGCTGAGATTTTCCAGCACTTTTCTTTTTATTTCAGATTTCCAGCACCTGCAGTATTTTGCTTTTGTATTGGTTATATTCTGAGAGAGCTCTGTTAATGATCTTATGTTAACAGACATCATTGCACATGGTGGACAGTAAATTGTGACTTGAGCTGTAGTGTTACATACTGTGTGATTTATTTATTGCTTGTAGTGGTTTGATCTACGTTCTGTGACTTAACCTATAAAGAAGTCTTACAACACCAGGTTAAAGTCCAACAGGTTTGTTACAAACACGAGCTTTCGGAGCGCAGCTCCTTCCTCAGGTGAACTCCACATCTTAACCTATAAATGTAGCGCTTGAGGACACCGACTATTGAGACCAAGCAAGAGCAAGTTGCTGAATTATTGAGTGAATAAATGCCACCTCTTTGCAGGTGGGATATACAGAAGTATATACCACAGGATGGCAATCAGGCATTTCCAGTGCAGTTTCCCACGAGAGCAGTTAAAATTCTCAATTGCGTGACAGCAAAGCTAACTGGAATGACTCTTATTAATTTAACTGTTGAATTTAGGGGCTGGTTTAGCTCACTCAGCTAAATCGCTGGCTTTTAAAGCAGACCAAGCAGGCCAGCAGCACGGTTCGATTCCTGTACCAGCCTCCCCGGACAGGCGCCGTAATGTGGCGACTAGGGGCTTTTCACAGTAACTTCATTGAAGCCTACTCGTGACAATAAGTGATTTTCATTTAATTTAATTTTTTCATTTAGATTATGAATTCAGTGACATCACTGATCTCTTTTCTATTAAAGGTTAGAATTGAAGGCAGCATTAAAAAAATTGTACCCATGGTCGGCAGTTTATTGATCATGGATTGTGTATTCAGAGTGACACTGTGAGATTGAGTACTCTGCAGGATATACTTATCATGTAACTTAATTTGGTCTTCCCAATCACACCAGGTATTCTTTCCTTTATCATACTATACATTTTGCTAAACTGTGGTTCAGACTCATCTGCTTTAAGGGGTTTCTACAGATATCGTTAGTGGAAAGAGTTAAGCCGCGAGGGCATTGAGGCTGCTGTGATGTAATGAGAAAGCTGCTATGACACCAGCGAGGTTATTGTGACATCGTAAAGAATTGCTGTTGTCACTGCAGAATGTGAGGAAGGAATGTGGAGTAAACTAGCAATTTGCAATGTGTAAATAATACAGATTAATGCGGTCTGAGGATGACATACCGTATCCAAATTTAGAATTACTGGGCCAAAGGCTTTGGGGCTGTAATTTGCTTCCACGTACCATTTGTCACTGTGCCTCCAGTTTCAGTTGTTCCTCTGGCGTGTGTGTAGTTTGCTGAATTGCTCTGTATAGTTTTTTCCCTCTGTTGCGTGTGGGCGCTTGTATATCACTGTGTGTGTGCCTGCCCAGTGGGCGCCTGCCCAGTGTGTAAGGGTCCTTCCTGTTTATTCCCTTATTTCCCTTTTTATTTTCCTGTTGCACTTTTGATCTATGGATGATTAATGGACATCTCATTTTAAGACAAGCTGCCTGTAAAGAGCCAGCACCTTTAATTTAAACAGAATAATCGGAAGGCTGTGCTAGTTTAAACTGCTGATTATGAACTGAACGGCATCAGTGAGGACTTGATTTGATTGATTGGCTTTTGGTTAATGAATTCACCCAAAAGGCTGTGCTCTGCCAGGTAACAGGTGGTGATAGGATCTGATCCCACTGATGTGTTTTTTCACAGTCCTGAGGCTTGAGTTTGGTTTCAGTTTTGATTCTGGTAGCCCAATGTAGAGATACAACTAACTCTCCAAAAAGATCCAGCTAATTCTCTCCAGCAAGCCTCTGGGTGCTGTTCTCTCAGGACTGAAGAGGTCTGAAGACAAACCACGAGCTATAAACAAAGTTTGCTGTGAAATAAAGTGTCTCTCCAGAAAGACAGAGACCTGAATGCGGACCTCGAGCTAAAGGCCCAGTTTGATGAGAGCCTCCAGAAAGCCTGCTGCCTATGAGTACCGCATTTTAGAAACTAAAGGGATCCTGAATGTATGGATCTACAAAGAAGACCATTACAGGCTGCAAACCAAAGACAGCTTGCTGTGAAGAAAGTGAGCTAAAAGAATCACCATTGGAAGCAAAAGACACTTAACTTTTGACATTCATCCTTGCTATTTTTCACCCCTCCCCCACATCCCCCCATGTTTGTCCGTCTTATGTGTGTGGTTAGAGAGTGCGGTAGTTAAAATGGGTCGCAAGTAGGCTCAAATTAACACTGCAATGAAGTTACAGCGAAATTCCCCCAGCCGCCACTTTCCAGCGCCTGTTCGGGTACACAGAGGGAGAATTCAGAATGTCCAATTCACCTAACAGCACGTCTTACGGGACTTGTGGGAGGAAACCGGAGCACCCGGAGGAAATCCACGCAGACACGAGGGGAGAATGTGCAGACTCCACACAGACAGTGACCCAAGTCGGGAATCGAACCCGGGTCCCTGGTGCTGTGAAGCAACGGTGCTAACCTCTGTGCTACCATGCAGTAGGTGTAAGCCTGTTGTTAACCAGTTGTATTTACTGCATATTTCATAGTTCCTGTTATAAATATACAGTAATTGGGATAACATTTACAAACTTGGTGACTGTAATTATTGGACAGCCAAGGGCCAAAGACAGTGGGGATTTTCAAAAAAATTATTGGTTAATTCACTGGTGTTGTGACTCTGGGGCACGTGGGCCTGGAATTGGCTGCACACTATCCGAGGCTGTCCTAACAAGTGTGTCCGTGTCCAGTGTGCACGCGTGTGTTTTTTAAAAGTCATTTACAGGATGTGGGTATTGCTTGTTAGGCCAGCATTTGTTGCCCATTCCTCATTGCCCTTCAGAAGGTAATGGTGAGTTGCCTTGAACCGCTGCAGTCCTTGAGGTGTAGGTACATCCACAGTGCTGTTAGGGAGGCAGTTGCAGGATGTTGTCCCAGCGACAGTGAAGGAACAGCCGATATATTTCCAAGTCAGGGTAGTGAGTGACTTGGAGGGGAAACTCCAGGTGGTGGGGTTCCCAGGTATCTGCTGCTCTTGTCCGTCTAGATCAGGGGTGGGCAAACTTTTCCGTGCAAGGGCCACATTCAGAAATTCACAATTTTAAAGGGCCGCATAGTATATTACGTAAAATAATTAATATTTTAAATAGCCAAAATAAAAGGTCTTTAAAGAAAAAAAAGCACATTTATTTGAAAAACAAAGTAACTCAGTAAGTAACAGAACAATGTCAATGAGAATGATGCATCTGACTGCAGTCATTTACCAGTTTGTTGAAATCAGGTGCCAAGTTGCTTGTGCTGATCCTTAACACTGACAGAAGCACAGCCTGGCCGAGTCAACGATAAAAACACGCGTAGTGGGGTGGATGAGTGGGGCTGCCTTATTGGTCGGTTTAGTTGGGTGTGCGACCAATAGGAGTCCAGGTTACAAACAATAATAAGGCTTATTGTTTGTAACCTGGACTCCTATTGGTCGCACACCCAACTAAACCGACCAATGAGACAGCCCTACTCATCCACCCCACTACGCGCGTTTTTATGCGGCCTGCCAATGAGGTGCCCGGAATCATAACCGGCATTTTTGAAAAGCCGCTGAAGTAAATGTGCTTATTGAATAAGCGCATTTACTTCAGCGGCTTTTCCCCGGCGGCAAAATGCGGGCCGTAGTTTGCCCACCCCTGTTCTAGATGGTAGTGGTCGTGAGTTTGGAAGGTGCTGCCGAAGGAACCTTAGTGAGTTCCTGCAGTGCATCTTGTAGATGGTACACACGGCTGCTACTGTGTGTCGGTGCTGGAGAGAGTGAATGTTTGTGGAAGGGGGAGCAATCAAGCGGGGCTGCTTTGTCCTGGATGGTGTTGAGCTTCTTGAGTGTTGTTGGAGCTGCACTCATCCAGGCAAATGGAGAGTATTCCATCACACTCCTGACTTGTGCCTTGTAGATGGTGGACAGGGTTTGGAAGGGTCAGGAGGTGAGATATTCACCATTGGACTCCTGGCCATTGACGTACTCTGGTAGCCACAGTATTTATATGGCGGGGTCCAGTTCAGTTTCTGATCAATGGTAACCCCCAGGATGTTGAATGTGGGGGATTCAGCGATGGTAATGCCATTGAATGTCAAGGGGCGGTGGGAGGCCAAGGCACTCGATGAACCCCCTCAACTCACTCGGCACTGCCGACATCCCCGGCAACTTAGGATTCGACCTGTCCAGACCTGGGTCCAGGTCCCTGCCCAAGGCCTTTGACTTCTCTTCACACCCCCCCAGTCTACGCCTAATCCTCCCAACCCTCAAACAAAAAGAATCAAAAAGGCATACTCACCATCAATAGTCCCCTGCCGCAACCCACCCCAAACGATGGATCCCGTACATTTTGGAGAGATAAAGTTCAATGTCCTCCCAGTCCAGGGTCCCTCATAAAGTCCATTGCCTCCTCTGGCAAGTCAAAATAAAATTCTTGTTTCTGATGTGTCACCCATAAGCGGGCAAGGTACAAAACCTTGACAGCCGTTAACCGGTTTAACCAGGCCCTCCTGTTTGCCAGCTCTGCACCCAGGTCCTGGTAAACCTACAGCTCACTCCCTTCCCAGGTACATTTCCTGGTCTGCCTTGCTCATTTCAAAATCTTTTCTTTGTCCAAAAATGGATGCAGCCGCACCACCATTGCCCTCGGCGGCTCCCCCCACCTATGGTCTCCTGCTCGGTACCCTGTGCACCCGAACCACCTCAAATGGGCCAGCCGAAGGACCCCTCCCTTCTCCAGCATGCTCGCCACATACTTGGTTGCTTCTGCTCCCTCAATGCCCTCCGGAATCCCGACAATGCTCAGATTCAGTCTCCTGGAGCGGTTCTTTAGGTCCTCTACTTTCTCACTCAGCCTCTTCTGGCTGTTCAAAACCATCCCCAACTCCATCTACAACGAGGCCATCTGCTCTTAATGCTCCCCCACTTAATCACAGCTCTGAGTGGCTCCATCGCCGTGGCCTGGTCTTCCAAAGCCTCTTTCCTCTGCTGCTGGAATTTTCCGCTCAGAAACTCCAACTGCTCCATCGACCACTGGCGGGCCGCGCTACCCCTTTGCTCTCCGCCATCTTCACATGTGGCGCACCACAAAAACTTACCTGCTCCAGCTGCTCTTTCCAGTGGCACCTCTTCTCCTCTGCCCTATACACCAGACTCACCAGAGTATTATCGCCCCTCGGCACTCGCACACTTTTGTCCTCAAAAGAAAACCCCCATAAGGGTGGGGAAGGACCAGCAAAATCCACTTTGAGCGGGAGCCACCAAATGTGAAACCGTTCACTCCATGGGCACCGAAAGTGCCCTACAATTAATAGTTAAACAGTTCTTCATTTAAAGATTTTCCTTTATTTATGTCCTACATCTTCAAAGTGTCGTAACACCAATACCAAAGTCAACGTCTCCTTTTCGATGATCGAATACTTCTGATGAAAAATAACCAAGAGGTCTGTCTATACCTTCATCATCTTGTAACAGTGCAGCACCAATGTGCATATCACTTGCCACCTTAAAATTGCTTGGCACAATTTGGTGTCGCGAAGTCTGGTGCAGTGGTTAACACCATTTTCAAATTGTCAAATGCCGCCTGACATTCTGACATCTAATGAAATTTCTATTTTTTTTCAAAAGTTCAGTCAGTGGAGCAGTCACACGGCTAAAATTTGCGACGATTTTTCTGCGGAAACCACTCATTCCCAGAAATCTCAGAACTTCAGAGGGGCAGCAGGGTAGCATGGTGGTTAGCATAAATGCTTCACAGCTCCAGGGTCCCAGGTTCGATTCCCGGCTGGGTCACTGTCTGTGTGGAGTCTGCACGTCCTCCCCCTGTGTGCGTGGGTTTCCTCCGGGTGCTCCGGTTTCCTCCCACAGTCCAAAGATGTGCGGGTTAGGTGGATTGGCCATGCTAAATTGCCCGTAGTGTCCTAATAAATGTAAGGTTAATGGGGGGGGTTGTTGGGTTACGGGTATAGGGTGGATACGTGGGTTTGAGTAGGGTGATCATGGCTCGGCACAACATTGAGGGCCGAAGGGCCTGTTCTGTGCTGTACTGTTCTATGTTCTATGTTCCATTCTCGTTGATGGTATTGGAAACTCCCCAATAGCTTTCATTTTCATGTTCAGTGGGGCCATCTGACCATGCCCAAAAGTATGGCCTAAGGATGTGACTTAGGCTTTTGCAAGCTCACTTTTAGTCAAGTTTACCACCAAGCCAGCCCCTTGTAGTCGATTGACCAGTTCTTTTACAAGTTCCAAATGCTCCTTCCACATTTGACCGAACAACATCAGATTGTCTCTGTACCTGGCATAATTGTTTAGCTGAGAAATTACCTTGTTGGATAGTCTTTGGAATGCTGCTAGCACATTCTTCATTCCAAACGGCATAAACTTTAAACTGATACAGACCATTTGATGTTACAAGAGCTGAAATGTCTTCACCTTTTCTGATAAAGGTACTTGCCAGTATCCTCTAAGTAAGTCAAGTTTGGTAATAAACTTTGCTTGCCCCACCTTTTCACTACAGTCTTCCAAACGAGGAATAGGATATGAATCAGACTTCATAACTGCATTGACTTTCCTATTGTCCACACCATCTGGTTCCAACTGGTTTTGGTACCATCACAATAGGTGAGCTCCAGTCGCTGCAACTCACTTCCCTGATATCATTCTTAAACCTGCTTTCAATCTCCTTTGTACCTGTGTCAACTTTAATGGATTGAGTCTATATAGATGTGGCTTAATGAAATGAAATGAAAATCACTTATTGTCACAAGTCTGCTTCAATGAAGTTACTGTGAAAAGCCCCAAATCGCCACATTCCGGCGCCTGTTTGGGGAGGCTGATACGGGAATTAAACTGTGCTGCTGGCCTGCCTTGGTCCACTTAAAAGCCAGCTATTTAGCCCTGTGCTAAACCAGCCCCTGCATTGGAATAGAATTTCCTACATCTATGTTGTGTATAATTACTCTTGTACTGCCTCGTTTCTTACCGCGTTTAGCTCCATGTGACTGTAACCGCTCTTTCAGGTCACTTGTATTTTCCTATGGAAGGTTACTTCCTCATTGTCCAATCTAATTTGAGGAATGTCAAATTCAGAATCATCTGGACTTATCTCTCCTCTGAGTTACAGTGACTAAAACATCCTACTGCTTTCTTTCCCCATCACGACCATAAGTCATAGCAGCAGAATTAGGCCACTCGGCCCATCGAGTCTGCTCCGCCATTCAATCATGGCTGATGTTTGTCCCATTCGCCATTCAAAAACAGCCTTTTTCCTTCCTCCCTGGATCCCCAGCCTCTCGCCCCCTCCCCCCCCCCGGCCGCTTTTCTCCCCCGGTCTCTTTTCTCCCCCTTTCCCCTCCCTGGCCTCTTTCTCCCGCCCTCCTCCCTTGTCTCTTCCACCCCCCCCTTGTCTCTTCCACCCCCCCCTTGTCTCTTCCACCCCCCCTTGTCTCTTCCACCCCCCGTGTCTCTTCCACCCCCCCGTGTCTCTTCCACCCCCCCGTGTCTCTTCCACCCCCCCGTGTCTCTTCCACCCCCCCGTGCTCTTCCACCCCCCCGTGTCTCTTCCACCCCCCCGTGTCTCTTCCACCCCCCCGTGTCTCTTCCACCCCCCGTGTCTCTTCCACCCCCCCGTGTCTCTTCCACCCCCCCCGTGTCTCTTCCACCCCCCGTGTCTCTTCCACCCCCCCGTGTCTCTTCCACCCCCCCTGTCTCTTCCACCCCCCCGTGTCTCTTCCACCCCCCCGTGTCTCTTCCACCCCCCCGTGTCTCTTCCACCCCCCCGTGTCTCTTCCACCCCCCCGTGTCTCTTCCACCCCCCCGTGTCTCTTCCCCCCCCCCGTGTCTCTTCCACCCCCCCGTGTCTCTTCCACCCCCCCGTGTCTCTTCCACCCCCCCCGTGTCTCTTCCACCCCCCCCCCCGTGTCTCTTCCACCCCCCCGTGTCTCTTCCACCCCCCCGTGTCTCTTCCACCCCCCCGTGTCTCTTCCACCCCCCCGTGTCTCTTCCACCCCCCTTGTCTCTTCCACCCCCCACCCCTCCCTCCCTGGCCTCTTTCTCTCACCCCCCTCATTTGCCTCTTCAACAACCCCCCCGCCCTATTCCTCTTACCCCCCCCCCCCCCTCCCCCCTCCCCCTCCCCCCCTCTGGCCTCTTCCCCCCGGCCTCTTTCTCCCCTGCATGGCTACTCCCACTTCCTTTTTG